>NW_026862206.1:0-28281 GCF_026571515.1 Ruditapes philippinarum | reverse complement strand
TTTAGATTCTCAGCTTGATAAATTTAAAACTATATATAAACATTGTCATGGTGGTCAATAAAGGAAATATTATCACCTTTTGATTTTAATACTTTATGGCTTACTTCTCAATTTCTTAGTCTTTTATCAAACAAGCCATACTTGATTATCTTTTGACATTTATTGCTAATATTGCTTCAGGCTTAATTCCTATGACAACTCTTTCTTAATTTATATTGTTGCTTTTTATATTTTAAATTAGTCTTATTTTTATTCCGAAACTAACAACATCTATAGTATTTAAAAACATAAGCAAAATTCAGGTGCTAGCTGTGAAAATATATGTGTGGACTATATGATTATTTTGTATTTGAGAACTTTCAATGCGCTATAAAGAAATAAATGAAATAACATCATACTGGACTTTTGAGTTATAAAATAAGTCATCATAACAAAGAGGATACTGGATAATAATAATACACCAGTATCCCACACACACCTAACCAACCGAGGGTTTCCGAGTAGGGCGCTCACTACGCCAGCGAGTCCAATTCCCCACAAGACCCCAAAGCGAAGGCCCTGCCGGTGACCCTTGGCTACACTACTCTGAAGTTATTAGAATTCCATGTATCATGTATTATAGTTCTGTACATATAGAATTATCAAGGTTCTGTTTTTTAATGTTACAATATGATTTCCAGAATAAAATGCAACACAATGACATGGACAT
Source organism: Ruditapes philippinarum (assembly GCF_026571515.1). Classification (NCBI taxonomy): domain Eukaryota; kingdom Metazoa; phylum Mollusca; class Bivalvia; order Venerida; family Veneridae; genus Ruditapes; species Ruditapes philippinarum. Next base: position 27,572 of record NW_026862206.1, on the reverse strand, counting down.
GCACTACATAAATACTTACATGTGAATCAATTGTCATGGAAATTTAAACTTGGATCAGCATTGCATCAATGGAAGTTCACTAATTTCTTACATGCAATACCAGGGTTATAAAATTTAATAAAATTGCATGCAATAATGTCATGGAAATCCAATAATTATTCAGGGCTATGTTGACAAACAATTTAACCCCTTTTAAATATTTGACATTTTTTTCAAAAACTATAAAAGACATGAAACTTGGTATACTTGATTATCATTTGAGGACAATGGGCATTATCCTAAGAGCAGTATTTTAGGAGTTATCTCCATTTTTACTTAGATTATTTTTGGCGCCTACTATGCCATTTCTAGATAGGAGGCTTTCTGTCCGACTCCCATTGCCTTGGTGAGAAGTGACTTTAATATGGTAAAAACTTGCACTTACCCAAAACAAACAAAATAATTTTTGTTGAAACTTCCCTCAAATTAAACTGAAAGATGTTTACATAATAGACAGTGATACATTATTGATATACCATGCTATTGTAAAAAAAAAGAAGAAAAAAAGTGCATAAAAATCATGATTTATTTGCGTTTTAACTGAAAGTTTTGGTGTTTTATGTCTGGGAAAGTAATTAATAGAATAGTTTTTCAGCTGTATTCTAAATATTGTGTTCCATATAACAGACAAAGATGATCCATTTGCCAATAATAAGTGTTGTTTTTTGTCTGTTATAAGAAAACAACAAGCGAGATTTCCCAGACCAATGTTAGGTGAGAAATGCTTAAACATTAAACTGTAATAAAATATATAAAACAAGTGTTATGTACATATATTGAAGCTTGTTATTGTTAAATACTTACCAAGGACAAAGTTTGTTATCTAAACTATGTTGTTATTATGAGTAGGCCCCACACTACACTTATCTTGGATAGATTCATACATCTCCATCTGAACAATGTCACTATCAGTTTTAGGGGAAATATTAAAATTAATACTGACTGAACAAACCATGCAGACCATGATGAGATAGCAGACATCACGGCTGATCTTGGTCTGCAATAGCCACACAAGTAAAACCTGTTGCTGACAACAGGCAAACTAAATGTTTGTAAAGTACAATGTTCATACATTAAGTCATATATTCCATCACTAATTCTGAAAGGTTGTTATGTTACTGCAGCACTATGTGGTTAATTGAAAATTTTATTTGCTTAAAAGTTACAGTTGATGACTAAATTGATGCTGCAAATGATAATGATACTGCTGGCAAAGAATATGTTGTTTGCATTAATAATGATAATGTTGTGATGATGGTAATGATAATTATGCCCCCATTTCGAAGAAAAGGGGGTATATTGCTTTGCACTTGTCGGTCCGTCGGTCTGTAGACCAAATGGTTTCCGAGTGATAACTAAAGAACCCTTAGGCCTAGGAACTTCAAACTTGGTATGGTGATTGGTCATGATCAGTAGATGACCCCTATTGATTTTGGGGTTAAGGGGTCAAAGGTCAAGGTCACATTGACCTTGTAAGCAAAAACGGTTTCCGATCAATAACTAAAGAACCTTAAGGCCTAGGAACTTCAAACTTGGTATGGTGATTGGTCATGATCAGTAGATGACCCCTATTGATTTTGGGGTCAAGGGGTCAAAGGTCAAGGTCACATTGACCTTGTAAGCAAAAACGGTTTCCGATCAATAACTAAAGAACTTTAAGGCCTAGGAACTTCAAACTTGGTATGGTGATTGGTCATGATCAGTAGATGACCCCTATCGATTTTGGGGTCAAGGGGTCAAAGGTCAAGGTCACATTGACCTCTTGGGTAAAAACGGTTTCTGATCAATAACAAAAGAACCTTAGGCCTAGGAACTTCAAACTTGGTATGGTGATTGGTTATAACCAGCAGATGACCGCTATTGATTTTGGGGTTAAGGGGTCAAAGGTCAAGGTCACATTGACCTTGTAGGTAAAAACGGTTTCCGATCAATAACGAAAGAACCCTTAGGCCTAGGGACTTCAAACTTGGTATGGTGATTGGTCATGACCAGCAGATGACCCCTATTGATATTGGGGTTAAGGGGTCAAAGGTCAAGGTCACATTGACCTTGTAGGTAAAAATGCTTTCCAATCAATAACTTAAGAACCCTTAGGCCTAGGAACTTCAAACTTGGTATGGTGATTGGTCATGACCAGCAGATGACCTATTGATTTTGGGTCAAGGAGTCAAAGGTCAAGGTCACATTGACCTTGTAGATAAAAACGGTTTCCGATCAATTAACTAAAAACGCTTAGGCCTAGGAACTTCAAACTTTGTATTATGATTGGTCGTGACCAGCAGATGACCCCTATTGAGTTTTGGGTCAAGGGGTCAAAGATCAAGGTCACATTGACCTTGTAAGTAAAAACGGTTTCTGATCAATAACTTAAGAACGCTTAGGCCTAGGAACTTCAAACTTGGTATGGTGATTTGTCATGACCAGCAGATTACCCCTATTGATTTTGAGATCAAGGGGTCAAAGGTCAAGGTCACATTGACATTGTAGGTAAAAATGGTTTCTGATCAATAACTAAAGAAGGCTTTGGCCTAGGAACTTCAAACTTGGCATGGTGATTGGTCATGACCAGCAGATGACCCCTATTGATTTTGGGGTCAAATGTCAAGGTCACATTGACCTTGTATGTTAAAACGGTTTCCGATCAATAACTAAAGAACCCTTAGGCCTAGGAACTTCAAACTTGGTATGGTGATTGGTCATGGACCAGCAGATGACCTATTGATTTTTGTGGTCAAGGGGTCAAAGGTCAAGGTCACATTGACCTTTGTAGGTAAAAACGGTTTCCGATCAATTAACTAAAAATGCTTAGGCCTAGGAACTTCAAACTTTGTATGATGATTGGTCGTGACCAGCAAGATGACCCCTATTGAGTTTTGGGTCAAGGGGTCAAAGGTTAAGGTCATGACCAGTAGATACTTGATAACCCTTATTAATTGTTTGATCACTGGGTCAGAAGTCATGCATAATAACCTTATCACACGACTAATTGGCTGCTGATAGGGGGCATACATGTTTAACAAACATATCTTGTTATTATAGAGATTAAGGATGATGACGATGATGTAGCTGAAAAATGTGATGATACTGTTTGAAACAGTTGATGGTAATAACATTGATGATGGTGTTGAGGATGATAATGTTGATCATGAATAGCTTGTTGGAATTATCATGATGATACTTTACCTCAACCCCTAACATTTACAATTTCATAATGGATAACTGTCTGCCACCAGACCATTCTGTCTGAGAGATTATAATATTATGTCTAGTGTTACAGACCTGGTGATTGTCTTTTTCCAAACAAATAAACTTACCTGAACAGACAGGTGTTATGTTTACTGTTTAAATGAAAAAATAACGATAATTGACACCAAATATGTTAATCTTATTTTGCTTTTTATGCCCCCGCCATGTAATGGCCGGGGCATATAGTGTTACCCTGTTCCGTCCTTCCGTCCTTCCGTCCTTCAGTCATTCCGTCATTCTGTCATTCCGTCATCATCAGTTTCCGTTCATTATCTTAGTAACGGTTGCACATATTCAACTCAAATTTGACATATAGATATGTCATGAGAAAATACAGGTCAAAAAAAAAAAAAAAAAAAAAAAAAAAAAAACAAAAAAAAAAAAAAAAAAAAAAAAAAAAAAAAAAAAAAAAAAAAAAAAAAAAAAAAAAAAAAAAAACCAAAAAAAAAAAAAAAAAAAAAAAAAAAAACAAATTTCGAATTTGGTGTCATGGTTCGATGATTTTTGGCAGAGTTTATGCCCCTTTTACTTTGAAAATAATATGAAATTTTCAGTTTCCGTTCATTATCTCCCCAACGGTACAACACATTCAACTCAAATTTGACATATGGATATTTTTTTGGAATGCCAAGGTCAAGTTCGAATTTGGTCATGGTTCAATAATTTTTGGCAGAGTAATGCCCTTTTCACTTTGAAAAAAAATATGAAATTTACAGTTTCTGTTCATTATCTACCCAACAGTGTTACATATTCAACTCAAATTTGACATATGGATATGTCAAAGGAATGGGCAGGTCAAGTTGGAATTTGGTCATGGTTCGATGATTTTTTGGCAGAGTTATGTCCCTTTCACTTTGAAAATAATATAGATACATCTTAGGAATAGGCAGTTTTAAGTTTGAAATTTGGTCGTGGTTCAATGATTGTGGACAAACTTATCTTTCTTGAATATTGGAAAAAAATTTGAACTTTCAGATTCAGCACTCAATACTTTTGTGGAAATGTATGTAGCCATTATTTTGGCTACAAATATGAAATATGCTATTTTCAAAAGGTTAAGATCTGAATAATTTCAGTGCCTTGAACATTGTATGGAAATGGTTTGTGTTAACATTGAAAAGTTTTAAGGGCTTTGAACTTTAAATGAAAACAATAATTTGTGCAAACAAATTTGGAACTAAATATTATAACATCTGAAATTTTGGCTGCATGCGGGGGCATCCGTGGCATGATGACACATTTCTAGTTTCCTAATGGATTTCAAATAAAGAACAATTATCTAATACAACGTTAGAGGTTGTAAATAATTGTTCATGAAAGGTTTTATACTGATTTTGAAAAGATGTCAGAACAAGCAAAAATTAGTTACATAGAAACAAAGATATGTGTTTATATCTGCAGTTATATATAGAGGAACTGGTCTCATTTCACATGAATATAACACTACTTTTACCCAAGTGATAGAAAAATCTCATAGATATGTGAACATTTTAATCTAGTTTGTCTTTACATTACCTTGTAAAGTTACGGTTTAATACCTAGATAAAGTCAAAATTCACAAAAGAGCGGATAAACCCTATGCTGTGCATGTTTCTATATCTTCTACATCCATGAGTGTCCTAATTAGGAAGCTTGGTTATATTCAGGTGACAGTTTGTGCCTAAAATAATTCACAAATAATGCAAGGAAAGGCAACCGAGGTATTCCTCCAACAGTAAAACTATCTGTGTTGGTTTGACCATCCAAAAAATAACATAACTTATCACATAAACCGCGGCGCAGGAGTGTAATAAAGCCATTTAATAAAAACGATATTACACTAGTGTAATAACACTTTGACGTGACGTCATTTGCGCTATATAGAAACATAGCGTTAAAGCGCGCTAATGTTAGCGTTTCAAAATTACTCATTTTAACAGTTTACTGTTCTTATTTTATATGTGTGATAAAAAGAATATTATATTCGTGCAGGTTCAATACTAAATATATTGAACTCGTGGAATAAAACAATATTATGCTCGCCAGAGGCTCGCATAATATGATTTTATTCAACTCGTTCAATAAATTTAGTATTAAACTACACTCATTTAATATCCTCTATATATTCATATAATCACTGTTAAAGATAATTATACTATTATATGAACATTATATTATGAACATTGTTGACAAAGTTTGGAAAATGATAACTCAATCAAACCCAACCATAGTACAAGGGTACTAGTAATACTGAAATCCTATTTCTGTTAACTGATACACTCAATTAAAAGTGTGTATGTGTGTTTCCATTCAATCAAATGACAGTCTCCAGAATTATATGACCTTAAACTTTGTTGGTGTGACATATTAACCTTAAAACAATGTAAATAAATTTTGTCTTTTAATGATATAATTAGGCTGCAGACCAGATTGGTTGTATGCTACATGTACATTATGTCAGTGCTAACATGTTCCCCAAATTGTACAACATGTAATGTTTGATTTATACTCACATTTCTGTGATGCCTGACATCAGTGTAATGCTGGACATCTGTTGATGTGATGATGTAATACATGCTTATATAGATTATTAGTTGACCTGATTCTAGGATGAAGGTCATGTCCTCTCTGTCTTGATTAGATAAACAAGTTTTAAAGGTAAACATCCATATTTGATGACCTTAATAAATGCGTCATTATACCTATGTTAGTATAGTTAAGGCATGTCAGCTAACTTTGCACAATATTTTTGCCATATTTTTTTACTGGTTATTTAAATATTGTCATCTATTTATGAAAGTACCTAAAACTTATAAAGTATATGTATTGTTCTGAATCATCATTCAGATTTTGTTCAGAAAAAGAGGAAAATAATTCAATTGTTCCTTTAGTAATCCAGCAATCGTTGTTCAAGTCAGATATAGAAAAATAACCAATATTGGCATTTCAGTAAAAATTTGAAAAGTTGAAAAGTCCAAAAAGCTTCTACAGTTGTTTTTGAAAAAGAAGTTTTGTTAATACATTGATTTTGTCATTTTAAAATGTGAATCTTGTTTTAAATTTATTTTTATATGGTTGCAGTTAAATGTAACACATTGAAGTCCAGATCTTGTAGGTTTTAACAAATTTTGGACATTTTAAATTGTTCACTCTTCTTTCTCCAAGTGAATAAGATTTTCAATTTCATTTTGAATTAATAACTTCTGGCTCTTGGCTTATCATATGTCAAAATTTGCATGTTGTACAAAATGTTGTAATATTTGAGACTGCACCTTTAAAGTTACAGCATATTATAGCAGAAGATGGCCACCTGGGGACATATTTAGTATATATATATATAAAAAGAGAGATAATAAGTTTACCTGTAAGGTATAAAGTTAGTAAATGCAATTATTTAATGCCATACATAGGAAGATTCACAGAAACAGAGGTCTCATTTGTTTTATTTATTCAATCTTGGCCACAGGAGGGATTTCTCTTCTCCCTCAGGTTTACAAGGAAATAGATAGAAAAAAAGTAATGGATATTTATTGATGAAATTTTGACAGACTGCCAAGCAAACTGTGGTGTTATGTTACATATATTGTGGTTTAAACTGTTTTGTTTTATTTAACTGTTGGATAAGTTTTAATTAAACTGATAATGTCTAATTTACATAGATTGGAGAGAAGCATTAAATTTTTGCTTTGGCATTTATTCTCATTGAATGTTTTAAGCTGGAGAAATTAAGAAAATAATACAGTAGAAAGTGAAGACATTCTTATTGCTACATGTGTAATAAAAACATTATTATTGAGTTTAGCTTTTGACTTGGAGTATGATACCAGTGTTTCTGAAGATAGTGTGACAGTTACAGGGATATTTTCTCTTCTAAATATTTATATTGTTTTCCTGGTATCATACTAAAATTTAACTTATAATAGGGCAAACGACATAAAAATACTGAATTAGCTGGAATATTTTCACATTAATGATTAAGCTGATTAATAAACAGAATACTGAGGAGATACTCTGCAACAAGTTTAAGCTATTGAAGAAATGACAAGTTTAGGCTAATGAAGACAGATTTTTTGGACATATTACTGCTTACCCTGGAAACTAGATTGATTTTATTATAGGAATATGTTTTTTCTCTCATTTGTTGATGGATGAATGGAGTTTGTTGTGATGAAGTATATCGTACAGTAATATTATCTGCAGGCTTGACATACATGTTAAAATGGTTTTGTGAAACATAGATATCATATTCTTTCGGATATGTTCCGTAAAAAAAGAAAATTTGGGAGTTTAAAACTAAAATTTGGTAAGTAAATGTCGATAAAAATTATTTTGTTGTTTTGTTTTTTGGGAGATATTTTTTCCACAACAGTTGTTCATAGTAATGTATTACACCTATAAATGCAAAGTTTAAAGTCTCCCATATTATCGAAAATATTATAAAGACAAAAACTCAAAATATAAATCTTGAAAGTAACTGTCCTTGATTCTACACCATTTACTACAAGATCTAGAATTAGGTCTTGTACATGATTGTTTTACTGCTGTAGTAATGTCATATATATGCATGTTTATGCAGGCAATTCTCATTTTATAACTTGTTACCTGTACTCCTCATTGTAATGTTGTAAATAAGTGCATATTTACATAGCTGCCAGCTGCCATGCACTGCAAATATTGCCAGTAACATGGAGAGACTAATAGGAAACTTGTAACTTAAAAGCATTTTGTTATAAAATATTTATATATTATTTATATAAAAAAAATATGGACAATTGATTTCTGTCTGTCTGTAGTGTTAAAGCCACACTGGGAAAGACATTTGTCTGTAGGATAGTTATTTATACACCCTCCCAGAGATTTCATATTGTCCTTGCTTTAACTTAATATATATTGTGTTACACAATTTGTTAGACAGTTACTTTTGAAGACTGAATGAATCATTCAAAAGAACAGACTTACATCTCTCACCATTTATGAGAGTCGCCCTTGATTTTGCACTAAATTTACAGTGTCTGTTTAGTTTTATTTCCGTGGACTTTGGTGATTCGACTTTGGTGATACCCCTATAAGTCAGGTTGTATTGTTTAACCCACAGGAAAAAATCTGTCTTGTTGTCCAGTGAATACAATTTATACATGTATATGAGGCCAGTCACTAATAATGTCTTTAGGGTGATTTCTTTCCACTCTTTAACACAGATCAATCTTTCCTTTCTTCCCCATATAAGCTAGTCTAAAGTCTCTTGACTTTGTTATACACAACACCAAGTAATTTTCTTACAAATGATAATTGAATTTTCTTGCTGGAAAAAAATGTGTGTATTTTTCTCCCTGATTACACTTTATGTTGCCAATTACCAGCCGCACATTAAACTTTGCTACAATAACAGAACAGAATAGAACAGAAGTTTATGCATACAACTCATTATCATAACCTCAAGTTATCATTAACAGAAATAAAATCATCTTACAATGGAGATATTGTATTTGCTATGCTTAATAACAAAATATTGTGCATTTAAAAAGAGTGTTTTTTCTTTACTCAAGAATCTATATTGAAAATTGAAAAACATGCTCATGGCTAGAATTGAATTATTGTACATTTTTGCAGGGACTTTTAATTATATTGTACTACAGTATTGTGAAAATAATCAAATTGTGATGTATGCTTCTTTCATAGTTTTTCATCATATTTCATCAACTTTTATATAATTTAGTTAAGTATACATTTTAGACTTTGGTTTAATTTTATGTATAAATTGACCATTGACCTCTTTTAAACCTTGTCCTGCTGGAAGTTTGACACCAGTTAATAGATCATGTCACCATATAGTGGTAACATTTGGTAGCTCAATATTGTTATATTGAAATTCCTAACTATTTTGAATGGACTGTTTCAAATTGACAGATAGTCAAATCCATTACATAGATTCAGGACAAATGTCTTCCAGAAGTAAAATCATAAAGTCTTCCTTAGTATCCCCTGTTGTATAAATATATACAGGTATGCTGTAAACAAATTTCTATTGTATTTTGAGCTTATGTAAATAATTAAATATCAATTGTTTGGAGCAGTTGAAGTAGTCTGTCTGTATAGAAATTTATTTTCCTTTTCTAATAATATCAATGTCAAACTGCCATTAGGATATTTGTTTTGTTTTACAAGATCATCCATCAACCGAGTTTTTATATTTGTTGTTATTGCTGAATTTAATTAGCTTTTAATGAACTCAGTGATGTTTGTTGTATGTTCTCTATTCCTGACAAACTGTTTATATAATGATGACATAATGAACACATCTTCATCTGCATCATTTTTGTGCCATTATAGTGCATGTGATATTTCTAAGAAATTAAATGGGAAACAAAAACAGATTGGTATTCCTTTATTTTGCTTGTCAAGATATTGAAATCTCTTGAAATTTCTGTTAATTATTTTAACTTCTGGTACAAAAAAAAATTCATTATTTTGAAGGAAAATTGCTTAATTTTTAGCTCCACTTTGATGGAAATCTTCAGTTATGTTTATGATTTGTTTGGTGAAGTTTTCATTTATGGTCATCCAACTTAAATACTAAGAAAGATAATACATGGAAACTTAATAATGTGAATGCATCTGGACAAGTTCTGCCCGCCAGGCCCATTTTTAGCTCACCTGTCACAAAGTGACAGGGTGAGCTTTTGTGATCGCTTTTCGTCCGGCGTCCGTCCGTCCGGCGTCCGTCCGTAAACTTTTGCTTTAAATGACATCTCCTCATAAACCACTGAGCCAATTTCATCCAAACTTCACAGGAATGTTCCTTTGGTGGTCACCTTTAAAAATTGTTCAAAGAATTTAATTCCATGCAGAACTCTGGTTGCCATGGCAACCGAAAGAAAAATCTTTAAATATCTTCTTTTAAAGAACTGTAAGAGCTAGAACTTAGATATTTGGCATGAAACATCTTCTAAAGAGTGTCTACCAAGTTTGTTCAAATACAAGCCCTGGGGTCAAAATTGGCCCCGCCCAGGGGGGTCATTGATTTTCCCTATATGCATATAGTAAAAACTTAAAAAATCTTCTTTTAAAGAACCCAAAGAGCTAGAGCTTAGATATTTGGCATGAAACATCTTCTAGTGAATGTCTACCAAGTTTGTTCAAATAAAAGCCCTGGGGTCAAAATTGGCCCCGCCCCAGGGGGTCATTTATTTTCCCTATATGCATATAGTAAAAACTTAAAAAATCTTCTTTTAAAGAACCCAAAGAGCTAGAGCTAAGATATTTGGCATGAAACATCTTCTAGTGAGTGTCTACCAAGTTTGTTCAAATAAAAGCCCTGGGGTCAAAATTGGCCCCGCCCTTGGGGGTCATTGATTTTCCCTATATGCATATAGTAAAAACTTAAAAAATCTTCTTTTAAAAAACCGTAAGAGCTAGAGCTTAGATATTTGGCATGAAACATCTTCTTGTGAATGTCTACCAAGTTTGTTCAAATAAAAGCCCTGGGGTCAAAATTGGCCCCGCCCCAGGGGGTCATTGATTTTCCCTATATGCATATAGTAAAAACTTAAAAAATCTTCTTTTAAAGAACCCAAAGAGCTAGAGCTAAGATATTTAGCATGAAACATGTTCTAATGGGTGTCTACCAAGTTTGTTCAAATAAAAGCCCTGGGGTCAAAACTGGCCCCGCCCCGGGGGTCATTGATTTTCCTTATATGTGTATAGCAAAAACTTAAAAATCTTCTTTGAAAAAACCCAAATAGCTTTAGTTTAGATATTTAGCATGAAACATCTATAAGTAAATATCTACAAATTAAAGCCCGGGGGTCAAAACTGGAACTAGAAACTAGATGTTTAGCATGAAACATCTTCTTATGGGTGTCTACCAAGTCTGTTCAAATAAACAAATAAAAGCCCTTGGGTAAAAATTGGCTGGGGGGGGGGGGGGCTATATACAGGTGAGCGACCTCAGGGCCATCATGGCCCTCTTGTCTCTGTTACCGTGACTTAAAATTGTCTCTTTGTTTTGAAAATATGCATTTTATATCCAGCACTGAGAAAGTTGAGCACACTACCCTTTGGACAGTTCTCTTGTTTAGAAACCATTACAAAATAATGTTCTGATTTCTACATTTTTGCTTATTTTCATGCCATGTGCGTTCTTACTGAATGCCTAATTTGCTGACAATTCTAATTTCCCTGTAATCTTTTCTTTTTGTCTTGAAATGTCATGGAATTCTAAGAGGATTATTTTTTATTTTATTTTTTTATTTGTGAAAGATGCCTGAATGAGAATAAATAAAAAGATTATTTAATGCAAGACTGAAAATGAAAGCAATAATGTTGTACTTAAAGCTTGCTAAAGACAATTATTAATACTTGGGAAGAACTTAAAAAACAAACAGCAGTTTGTTTAAGTTAGGCAGATGAACAACAGTAAGTCATGTTGTTCTAGAGTTAAGCATTATCAAGAATCTAGGCATCAGATGTTGATGTGTTTGTATACAAGTATTAAAGCAGGTGATGTTTCTACTGTTTAATCATCTTAAGGCAGGGTAAAAGTGTGAAATTAGCAGTTTTCACTGTTATAAGATACAAAATAAGGCTATAATATATTAAATTATGAGCCTGGCTGTGCTGTTGTTATAATCTACTGGTGATCTGCTGCAGACTTTTGTCCTAATTTTCTATTTCTCTCTCGGATAAAACATTACTATCTGACACCAAGTTAACAATATACCCAGGGAATTAATTTCACACAGCAGTTTTGAGGGTTTTTTTTCTATATACAGTAGGTTTCAACTTACTGAACTGAACCTGTTGTTTACTTCAGTTTACAGTTTCAAACAACTTAAATTGTTTTGTAATCTGATAATCTTCATTTAGTGAATATAGAAAAGACCATTGTGTTTTTTTGATAGAATAAAAATGTCATCTTAGGTAGATCTATATATAATATACATGATACCATATGTAACATAGGATACATCACACTGGCCAGCTGCAAATGTTAGTTGACAACAAATTTAGCACTTGTTATGGTGTTTGGAGGGAGATTATTTGGTGTCTTCAGCTTCCATCTATAATCTTCAATTTTTTTGTATAACAGTAAAACTTCAATTATCCCACATAACAGTTTAAACCTAAAGCTTCTATAGTGTAAACTTATATTTTCCGTTTTACATTTTAAATAAGAACATTGTGTTACCTTAATTAACAGAAAGATAATGTATACAACAAAATAAAAACATAATAATAAAACAAATTAATTCAGTCATTGATAATATTTGTTGAGGAGAGATAAGAAGTATTTTGTGTAATGGATAAACTAATGTCAAGTGGATGCTGATTGTGTGTATTGATCAACTATATCAACATTGTTTCTTCCATGCTTGTTCCAATTTAAGGGAAAAAAATCAATGTAAAGTATCAGTCAGAAAGTGTGGAATATTTCAAAGAAATTTCACTGATATGTAAAAATAATGTTTTGCTTCTACTGTTGATTTTAAAAGAATGATCTCAAATTTGATTGAACTAGAACCTGCATCTTATGCCAAATCCACCAATTATCTTGAAGCTATGCAATGTCCATTAGGTGGCATTTTAACTCTTAAGTCAGATATTTTACCTCACCATTTACTCATTCCTCTTTTTGTTCTTCTTTCCTTCATTTTTACCAATTATATATACTGTATTTATCTATTACATAATGAGGACCTAGTATAATTATGCTGCAGTTAATTAACTAATTACATATTCAGGAAAACATGTCACATTCCTGCAGTACAGTTGTAAATTACTTCTTGATTTATTATAAAATTTTCCATCAAAATGTATAATTTATGTGTAATAACAAAATTGTAACATTCTATCAAAAGATTGTCCCTCCCTATTTCTGATGAAAACCAATGTTTGTTTAAATTAATAAACAATAGAAAAAGAACAGCATTGTTTTCCCTTGAATATTAGAAGTAGCACGAGAAGTCAGTCATAATGTCAAGAGAATGTAAAGATACTTACTGTAAATTTCTGACAGATGTTGCTGAAACTTCACAAAGTGCAGCTTTGCCATTCTTGGTGCACCTTTCCATGGTGATTTTTGTGTCGCCTGTACGGAGTAGTGGCGACATATAGGGATCACTTCTCCGTCGTCTGTCTGTCCGTCCGTCACAAAACTTGTCCGGACTACTCCTGGCCCTTTGATAAAAAGGTGTTTTTTTCTGTGTGTTGCCAGATACACAAAAGTTTGTCCGGACTACTCCTCATAAACTACTGGTGCAATTTCATCCAAACTTTACAGGAATGATCAGTACTAAGTCTAGTTGTGCATATTGTCAGCATTTTCCGGTTCAATGATTTTTGTCAGAGTTATGGCCCTTAAATAATTTTTATTTTTAGAGTTTGTCCGGACTACTTCTCTTGTACCACTAATGCAATTTCAATGAAACTTTACAGGATTGATCTGTAGCTCGAGTCCTTGCGCATATTGCACGGGTTTTCCGGTTGAATGATTTTTGGCAGAGTTATGGCCCTTTGATAAAAAAGTGTTTTTTTTCTGTGTGTTGCCAGATGCACAAAAGCTTGTCCGGACTACTCCTCATAAACTACTGGTGCAATTTTATCCAAACTTTACAGGAATGACCAGTACCAAGTCTAGTTGTGCACTGTCCGTCTGTCACAAAACTTGTCCCAACATGAAATTGGCCATCATGAGGCGACACATATGATCACTGATCGCTCTTTTGATGTATTTTAAGTAGCAAGACCTTGAAAAGACTCTTTAAAGGAGTGCTTAACCCATTACTTCATATACACGCCTTTTAACGCCTTTTTCAACCCCCCCCCCCCCCCCTTTTTGTTGTCTCAAATGATGAAAAAAATGCCTTATTTAGGCCCCAAACACTTGTTTTTGTTTGAGAAATGTTGTTAAAAAAAATGACCTCTTTTTCGGCGCGGCCCCCCAACCAAATGATACATCAGGGGTTTGCCAGAAGGGGGATGTGCCCCCTTCTGTTTGGGGGGTTTGAAGGGGGCGGAGTCCCCCTCATCGCCAAGAAAATTTTGGACTTGTTAGAGGCTGTAAATGACCCCAGATTGATCATAAGGTAACGTGTAACAACGCTGAAAAGCATTTGACTCTATCTCAATCCATTGAGAAGTTGCAGCACTTTGAAATCAATTTTGATGGAAAAAATCAACGCAAAAATAGTGATTTTTGGCAATTTTGAGATGTCCCTCGTTGCCATGGTAAACAGAAAATTTAAGCCTGAGCATGTTGTTGCAAGGGCAATGGTCCAGTCAACATTTGTGCCAAGTTTGATTAGTGTTGAAGCAGTTTTTATAGTATTATAGCAATTTGAACTTGTAACGGGAGACTTTTCAATGAAAACAGCCATTTTTCACAAAATGCTCATGAAGCAATGGGTTAAAACATAAATATATACATGTATATATATATAGGAAACTGTAAGATACTTGCTGTAGTTTTGACAGATTTGTAACAATATGTAACACACTGGAGTCCCATAATGACAACACAATAATCCTTAGCTCCCACAGTATGTTTAAGTGGCAAGACCTTGAAATTGAGTGTTTGCAGCTCAGAAATAAAACAATAAACATGTAAGTTTATAAAATGTTAGGTCAGTATGTCAAGGTTTGTGAGGAAATGTGTGTTTCTCAATTAATTCAGTACTTTATTTCCTTTTTTATTCACATTTATTTGCTATCTCACATTTATATGATGGTAAAAACACTTAAAACATATGTTGCACTGAATGAAATGCATTAATCATATTCTTTAAGAGCATGGCTTTGTTGGTATTTCTCTTTCTTTTATTTGTGAATAATGGGAACATTTATAATGACCAGGCTGTTATACCAGGCTAAAGCCAGGCCAGCCAATCATAGCTAACATTATTTGTTCCAAATTCAATACAGGGCAAGTCCATATTACCAATTTAGTAGTGCAGATGTTGATGTTTTGACTAACAGAACTGAGGCAATGATTTAACAGAACAAGGATTATGACAAATATTTTTGGTTAAACAGAACTAAGATTTGATGAATGTTTTGGCACTTTAACAGAACTAGGGTTATGAAAAACAATTTGACATTATCAGAACTGGGGTTATGGACAATGTTTTGACAGTTATGTTTTGACATTAACAAAAATAGGGTTATGGGAATTGTTTTGACATTAATAGAACTAGGTTTATGGGAATTGTTTTGACATTAATAGAACTAGGGTTATGGGAATTGTTTTGACATTAACAGAACTGGGTTTATGGGAATTGTTTTGACATTAACAGATCTAGGGTTATGGAGAATATGATGACTGAAACAGAACTTGCCTTGGCACCTGTAAACAGTTGCCCCATTCTTCACTTCAGTGTTGTTACATTTTTAGCTCGACTTTTTTTTTTTTGAAAAAAAAAGTAGAGTATTGTTATAGTCAGGTCGGCGTTGCCGTTGCCGTCCGCAAACTTGTACCTGGATCATAACTTTTTTATTTCTTGGTGTATTGTCTTCATACTTGGCCACAACAACCCTTGGGACAAGACCTTCCAGTAGACCACACTAACCTTGACCTTCATCCATAAATGACCTTGACCTTCAAGGTTAAAAAGTCCAATTTTTTGCTTGTTCATGCTGTTATTGGCTGTAACTTTGTTATTCTGAATGGATTGTCTTCAAACTTGAACATAATAATCTTCAAGGATATCCCTTAAAAATAACCCGCCAGACCTTGACTTTCACTCATAAATGACCTTGACTTTGAAGGTCAAATTATTGAAATTTTCATTTTTTTGGCTATTATTGGCTGTAACTTTGTTATTTTTGAATGGATTGTCTTCAAACTTGAACATAATTATCTTCAGGGATATCCCTTAAAAATAACTAGACAGACCTTGACCTTCACTCATAAATGACTTTGACTTTGAAGGTCAAATTATTGAAATTTTCATTTTTTTGGCTATTATTGGCTGTAACTTTGTTATTTTTTGAAACTGGATTGTCTTGAAACTTGAACATAATAATCTTCAAAGATAACTGTTAAAAATATACCGAAAGACCTTGACCTTCACTCATGAATGACATTGTCTTTTGAAGGTCAAATTATTGAAATTTTCATTGTTTTGGCGGTAACTGACTGTAACTTTGCTATTATTGAAGGGATCAACTTCATATTATAACAGAAACATTCTTAAGGACCAGACCTCGTTGTTTATCAAACCCAAATTTGCTTGGGCTCTTTAATGACCTTGACCTTGAAGGTTAAATTACCGAATTTTCTCAGATTTGTGCATTAAATGACCATAATTATATATTTATTGGTGTGTGTGTGTGTGTGTATATATATATATTTACAACAACAACAACAACAAGAATTGCGTCATTGTTTCTATTTATAGAATTGCGTCATTGTTGCTATTTTTAGAAATTGCGTCATTGTTTCTATTTTTAGAAATTGCGTCATTGTTGCTATTTTTAGAAATTGCGTCATTGTTTCTATTTTTAGCTCACCTGTCACAAAGTGACAGGATTAGCTTTTGTGATCGCTTTTCGTCCGTCGTCCGTCCGTCCGTCCATCCGTAAACTTTTACTTTAAATGACATCTCCTCATAAACCACCAAGCCAATTTCATCTAAACTTCACAGGAATGTTCCTTTGGTGGTCACCTTTAAAAATTGTTCAAAGAATTTAATTCCATGCAGAACTCTGGTTGCCATGGCAACCGAAAGAAAAAACTTTAAATGTCTTCTTTTAAAATCCAAAGAGCTAGAGCTTAGATATTTGGCATATAACATCTTCTAGTGAGTGTCTACCAAGTTTGTTCAAATAAATGCCCTGGGGTCAAAATTGGCCCCGCCCCAGGGGGTCATTGATTTTCCCTATATGCATATAGTAAAAACTTAAAAAATCTTCTTTTAAAGAACCCAAAGAGCTAGAGCTAAGATATTAAGCATGACACATCTTCTCATGAGTGTCTACCAAGTTTGTTCAAATAAAAGCCCTGGGGTCAAAATTGGCCCCGCCCGAGGGGGTCATTGATTTTCCCTATAGGCATATAGTAAAAACTTAAAAAATCTTCTTTTAAAGAACCCAAAAAGCTAGAGCTAAGATATTTAGCATGAAACATCTTCTCATGAGTGTCTACCAAGTTTGTTCAAAAAAAAGCCCTGGGGTCAAAATTGGCCCCGCCCCAGGGTGTCATTGATTTTCCCTATATGCATATACTATAGTAAAAACTTAATAAAATCTTCTTTTAAAGAACTCAAAGAGCTATGGCTAAAATATTTAGCATGAAACATGTTCTAATGGGTGTCTACCAAGTTCGTTCAAATAAAAGCACTGGGGTCAATATTGGCCCCGCCCCGGGGGTCATTGATTTTCCTTATATGTGTATAGCAAAAACTTAAAAAATCTTCTTTGAAAAAACCAAAATAGCTAGAGTTTAGATATTAAGCATGAAACATCTTCTAGTGAGTGTCTACAAAGTTTGTTCAAATAAAAGCCCTAGGGTCAAAATTGGCCCGGGGGTTATTGATTTTCCTTATATGTGTATAGCAAAAACTTAAAAATCTTCTTTGAAAAAACCCAAATAGCTACTGTTTAGATATTAAGCATGAAACATCTTCTAGTGAGTGTCTACAAAGTTTGTTCAAATAAAAGCCCTAGGGTCAAAATTGGCCCGGGGGTTATTGATTTTCCTTATATGTGTATAGCAAAAACTTAAAAATCTTCTTTGAAAAAACCCAAATAGCTACTGTTTAGATATTAAGCATGAAACATCTTCTACTAAGTGTCTACAAAGTTTGTTCAAATTAAAGCCCTGGGGTCAAAACTGGCCCCGCCCCAGGGGTGTCATTGTTTTTAACTATATGTGTATAGTAAAAACTTAAAAAATCTTCTTTTAAAAAACCCAATGAGTTAGAGCTTAGATGTTAAGCATGAAACATCTTCTTATAGGTGTCTACCAAGTTTGTTCAAATAAAAGCCCTTGAGTTAAAATTAGCCCTGCCAGGGGGGTGGGGGGGGGTGTTGGAGGTCATTGTTTTTCATTATATATGTATAGTAAAAACTTAACATCATGAAACATCTTCTAATGGGTGTCTTCCAAGTTTGTTCAAATAAAAGCCCTTGGGTTTAAACTGGCCTCGCTCCAGGGACCTATATACAGGTGAGCGACCTCAGGGCCATCATGGCCCTCTTGATGGCCCTCTTGTTAGAAATTGCGTCATTGTTTCTATTTTTAGAAATTGCGTCATTGTTGCTATTTATAGAAATTGCGTCATTGTTTCTATTTTTAGAAATTGCGTCATTGTTGCTATTTTTAGAAATTGCGTCATCGTTTCTATTATTGCGTCATTGTTTCTATTTTTAGAAATTGCGTCATTGTTTCTATTTTTAGAAATTGCGTCATTGTTGCTATTTTTAGAAATTGTGTCATTGTTGCTATTTTTAGAAATTGCGTCATTGTTTCTATTTTTAGAAATTGCATCATTGTTTCTATTTTTAGAAATTGCGTCATTGTTGCTATTTATAGAAATTGCGTCATTGTTTCTATTTTTAGAAATTGCGTCATTGTTGCTATTTTTAGAAATTGCGTCATCGTTTCTATTTTTAGAAATTGCGTCATTGTTGCTATTTTTAGAAATTGCGTCATCGTTTCTATTTTTTAGAAATTGCGTCATTGTTGCTATTTATAGAAATTGCGTCATTGTTTCTATTTTTAGAAATTGCGTCATTGTTTCTATTTTTAGAAATTGCGTCATGTTGCTATTTTTAAAAATTGCGTAATGTTTCTATTCATATATATATATACAAAATATATAAACAGAACTAATGTGACAAGACAGACCAACTAAATTTATAAAAAGGAAACGTTAAGATATGTTCAAAAGTTTCTATGTTTGTGTTTAGAAAAGTAAAAAGTCGAGCGTTGCCCCCGCCCGGCGGTGGCTCTTGTTTCTGACATGATGATTAAAGTTCAAATGTGACTTGACATTTGAATGACCTTGAGAGTCAAGGTCACATAAAAAATTTAAATTTTATTTTTTACAAGAACACTATTTTTTTCTTGGAGAATCTTGACTATTACATTCTCCCTATGATGTGTTTGACTCAAGCATGGCTCCAGATAGGTGGTGTTTCTTGTCATATATTGTTGTTAAAGTGCTTCTGAGGGATCACCCTTTTTCAAGATTTTTACTTTAACAGAACTATGGTTATGAATAGCTATTTGACTAAACAAAATTTAAAGGCCATAAAAAATTTTTGACTTAATCTCCTCCATTGCATAAATTGACTGATACATCATTGATAACCTTGATGTTTTAATGTATAACATGTGAATACTGTTGAAGGATTTGCATTTATTTTATTATAATCCACAATCAATATAACACCACCAGTTGAATATCAGTACAGATCCTATTTAAAGTGTATGACAAATTTTGTATGTGAAAAAAATGTGTATAAAAAAGTCTAGGATATATAGCTGTGATAAGAATTAAAATTTGGCATTTTATATTTTAATGTAAATGTAGAAATTAAAAGTTATGTAGATGTAAAACTGATAAAATTGCTATTATTTAATTGATGTTCATAATAATTTTATTATTTAATTGATGTTCATAATAATTTATGCATAACTTTGACCTTCATTAAAAATATCAACAACAACAGTTTTCTATGTAAGATATAATGTAAAGTAGCAATAAAACATGTGAACTCTATATATATATAATATATGGGAATATTTAAAATGTAAAAATAGATAAAAGGAGATATTATGTACAAAATGTATAAAGCTATTGTTGACAAAGGTAACTAGTGTTTTTCTTTACTCCTGGAATAGTGGCAGTCATATCAGTAGGCTTATTTCAAGAAAATTACCCCTGAAATAAATAATGGACTTTCTAATTTCAAAACAGGACAAGGTCATTTCTCAAATTCAGGGTATACAGATATACATCTGTCTTTTTTTGAAATTAATTTTTTTGATTATTTTAGAAAAGTCTTTAAAACATAAGGAGAAAAACTGAAGTATTCTTGGTTTAACCGGAATATTTAAGTATTTCTATCACTGACCATGTGAATTTTGATTGGATGACAAGCTGAATTTCTAACCTAGAATTCTTTACACAGCTAAATTGTTAAATAAATGTTATAATTTAGTGATTATGTATTAAATATATTTTTTAACTTTAAAATAAATTTTATTTTGTGTTTTTTGTCTTACAGTGTCTCCCCTGCGGTCATCCTCGCTATCCAATGAGCCCAAGTCTGCCCCACCATTACCGAGCAGATTGTCTCCCTTCCAGAATGACCACTCCCACGCTATTATCTACCGACCAGAGAGTCCAAATACCGTTAAGGTGAGTACAAAGGCAGAATAAATTCTACAAATAAATACATACTTTGATAATACTTGTTGTTTTCTTACAATAATCAATGCAAAGTAGTAAAAGCTTCTTGTCTGCTGGTAAATTGTTGACCTTTGAAATAGCTCAAATGTTTGGTTTTAAATGTTAATTAAAACCTTTACAAAGAGTGTCCATATGAATTGTATGTCTGGCTTGGTTTTTGTCATGTATAAAATATCATTTCTACCATTGACCTTTCTGAAATGGTTGCTTAGAAATAGATTACTTGAAATTATCAAGTCAGGGTCAAGAATATGAACTCTGAAAGTTTTATTAATCTACAGATGATATAAACATGTTATAAGTATAAACATTTGTTTGTCCCTTGAAGTTTTTTTAAACAGATATAAAGTCTAGAATTAGAGCTAGGACATTAAGCATGGTCTGCTTGACAGTACAAATAGCTATTTTCATGTTGAAAATGTAATCAAAAGATGGTTAGAGTTCACTTTTCATTATTGCCTGTTTATTAAGCATGTATTTGTGACAAGGTGTTAAATGGATGTGATATGGTATTGATCCTCTGATGTATAATTCTATTTCTATCTGGTGAATTATTGATTACAGTGATAAAACTGGCACTAATATACCACAATAGCTTTCAAAACTACTTAAATAACACATTACCAGGAAGACAATTGTAGGATTTCTAGTATCCTGCTGGTGTTTCCACGAGGATGGGGGGTAATTAGACACATTAATGCAAGGTTTCACTTGACAGTGTAGATCACAGTCTATTTATAGTCTACCAAACTGAAAACTTTCTGTACAGACATGTTTCATTAAAAAACTTGAACTGGTTTAATTGACATTTCTAATAATAATAGGTTGTTCAATTGCAATGTGAGGGGAAAAACTTTTTCATTTAGAAAAAAAAATGTTCTTCTTTTCTACTTTGTTAAAGTATTGTTTGATGTTTGAAGACTTGAATGACCTTGACTCAGCATCAAGTTTTTCATATGATTCTTATTTAAGAGGTTCTTTTTTACTAACAACCCTGCCTATGTGATGATCAGTTTACAAGTGGCTTATTGCAGTCTTTTTATATATTGAATTTTGTGCTTTATTTAACATATAAAGAAAGTGTGTCCTTGACCCTTTGACCTTTTTTACAATTTCAGTTTAACCTTGATGGAGAAATGGAGAGAATGGAGATTGAAGATTTGGGTTTGTTTTAATACTTTTAAATTTTTTAATTAAAATATTTAAAGATATGAAATGATAGGATTCTATTAATGCTTTTAATTCATTTAATTAAGTGAGGTCATTGGACATGAATGTAACATCAGTATAATATCGTATTTTACTCATTAAATCACAGTAAGGGTTTAAGCATGAAAAGATGTTAGCCTACAAACATTTTGATGAATTTACAGTTTAGGTGACTGAACACTGACAAACAATTTGGTTGGTTGCTTTTCCATTTGGCCATCTTTGCTGTTGCTTTCTGTCTTGCCTGTCTGTATTCCGGCTTTGTTCAGGTCTTAAGATATTGTCATATTTGCCGAGTGAATAAAGTCTTTGTCACAGTACCAACAATCTGTATCTGGATACCAACAATCTGTATCTGGATAATTTGATATGTTTTGTTTACATACATTGTACTGTTAAATGTATACAAATCAATTTAGTAATATACAATCCATTAAGGTAATACAAATTACAGGAATCATTTTTTTGTCATAGAAAGAATATGTATATACATGATATTTATTGGCTATGTTTTGTTTTGTTTTGTTTTTCTGTAGATGAGAATGCCGATGTTGTGTTTGCGAAGTTTATGAGAGCACACAAATGTTATGATATAATTCCAACAAGTGCCAAGCTTGTTATATTTGATACACAGTTGAATGTAAGTATTTATATACAATTAAATGTCATAACCTAATTCCAGAAAAATGTTGTAGGTTACTGTGGCATACGGAATGTGCCATACAGGAGTCGTAAAGAAAGTGAATGTCATTAGACGTATAATTACCGTAACAATAGTAACATTTACCTTGAAAAATGTGATCATTTGTAATGATTTTATATTTCTCTCCGATGTATTAATGACCATTGGGAGATGTCTCTGTAATAGTTTACAGACTTCTGGCATTTTACATTTAATTGTTAGATATAAAATATTCTGATTTTATTGCAACTGTTTCAAAAATAATAACCCAAACTAGCTCGGTATAACTGGATTTGACTGGAATTAAGCAAAAATCAATTTGTCAGCTTTTAAAATTTCTTAAACAACAACAAAAATTAACAATCTCAAACTTGAGAACAGAAGATAATGGGATAGTTAAACAATTTGATTGAAACACTGAACATTAAGTGTGTAGCTACATTACCAGTGTAATGTCTGGTCAGTTTGCAAGTCTATTCAGACTAACCAGATTTGACACTTGTTGCCAAGTTTATCCTTTGGCCATAATTGTATTTCTAAAGTTATAATACAAAACAAGACATAAGCACTACTGGCATGCGAGCAGTTCCCGTACAAAAATCATAGTTACTTAAACATTATTTTTTATTACGCTCACTCACCAAAATTTGAATTTTGCACATCAATATTCGGCTCGTCACACAAATCATGGAAATTCCATCATGTTCTAAACATAGAATAACCCTTACTTATGAGGCCTCAAATGGGGTACCGAAATTATCCATTATTTTGTATGAAGAGAAGTAGTTCCCGTACATAAAATCTAACCAATTGTAATTATACAATTTTATTATATCGGACCTATTTTTCATTTACAATTGTTGAACAGACCATTATCTAAGAGATAAATAGATGTAATTCAGGAAATAGAGCGTAGACTAAACGCGGGTATCTATTACCACGTACGTTACCCCAACGCATTCACATGCAATAACATGCTTGTATTGCATGATATTTTACGCATCAAAGCCATAAAATTATTTTTATATAGTAATATTGGTCAAAATTCTGATAATTAACAAGTTTTCATGACATTGCCTACTTATCTGTAAACAGGTGGTATAAGTAGAAAACCCTTTAACAAGCCTCAAGTGTAAGTATTTTTGCGCGCATGCGCGCAAGGACGGAATCCCCAGAGAAAAAAAGGTCACGTTTTTGACGACGCCACAGGTGTGAAAGTGATTTAAAATCAGCCTTTTTATACGTACTGCCGAACTGACACTTAGATTTTGTCTTGTTTATGTATCTGCTTGATTTGAAATGAATTTTTGAAGAATACAAGCAAAAATCAAGCGTTTAAATGAAAAATACGGGTACTGCTTCTGTACGGGAACTGCTCGCATGCCAGTATACAAATTCAGTGCAGAAAAGACTAAACTATAGAAAATGTTGATAAATTATTAAAAGCATACAAGAAAATTACCCTTAAGCATATTTTACTTAAACCAAATCATGTAGTCAGTACACAACTTTATTTTATAACATTGTATGAAGTAACTTCATTATTAATGGGATATTTTAGTGAAGAAAGTGGTATAAATTATTAAGTTATTTCAACACCATATGCGTGTGTGCATACAAACACATTAATCAAATGCAGGCTTTTGTACATAATGTAGTAAAAAAAGCAGTATTTGTTGAGACCTAATTGTTGAAATGATAAATTGTAAAAATTAACATGACAACAAAAAACGTATAGGCATTATTATATGTTATATGATAAGTTTTTATGAGCAGCTCTACTGTAATAATTAACTTTAAAGATTGTTTTTATTAAATATGACAGCAGATTATTCGATCATTAACTTCAGTAATCAATTACTCTAGGATGATTAAAGTTAAATGAGTAGGACGAGGTAAAGAAAACAAGTCAATATGCACTTGTTACATGGGAAATGTGTGATATCTCCTGTAAGTCCTATCCTTGAACTAATAATTTGTCATCGTCTTTCCTGGAAACATAGACTGCATAATATAAGCCAATGTTTACATATTCTATAAACCAATGTAACAATGAACATTTCATATTCATTCTACATCTTAACCAAGTTTCTTGCTAAACCACTATTTAAACATGGTGTTCTTCAGATATCACTTTACGCTGTATCGAGTCAATATGTTCATTTATAACCACATTGGTGGTCAAAAATATTTATGTCCATCTATGTCAGTTTTGAACTTTACATTGTCATTCTAACGTTAAAACAAATACAGTCTTAACTGCCTGAAGTGATCAAGCCAAAGGGACCAAGCTAAAATGCCAGCTTTACATTGTCATTAGGGATAAGAAGTTGGTTTGTGGAAAAATTTGTTATTACTGGTTAGTATTCTTGGAAAGCTGGCTAAAGTGGACTGAATGCCAAAGTAAGACAAAAAATGTGTTAAAATTGGCATAGAAACAAACCAAACAAACAATATCTGTGGTAAATAAAAACATGATAAAACTATACACAGTACTTAAAATGTTTATACCATACCAAATATTTGAATTAAAACAATTTATAAATGTTTACTTGTTCCCTGTCAATGAGAACCAAAATAAATATATAAATATAGATGTGTTTGATAACAACAAAATATATTACTGATATCATAAACAATATACAAGCATAAATTTTATGTTGCAATATCTCATTACATGACCATCACCTTTATCTTCTCAGCTACATAGAGTATGAAGGAAATTTACTCAGAAAAACATTATTAAACAAGAAAAATATTACATACATTCGTATGTAATATAGGTACGATTGCATACTACTTTTGTGAAGACTTAAGGTTTGCTGCATGAAAGGTGTAATGTAAAATGAACATGTCATGAGATATAGCAACGGACCTATTCCTGTTTTTTTTGTGTGTGTAATGTGTATTTTATAACACTTGCAACAATCAACACCAAATGGTTCTATTGCATTTCTATAGTGCTAACAGGTTATAATACTGTTTAGAGATACCATAATATAATAAAAAGTGGAGATGAAAGACCAGGGTTTTGAGGGTGAAACGTACAGGGGTGAAACATCCAGGAGATGTAAAGTCCAAACACCTAGAAGAACTAAACACAGTGTCCATTTATTATTCATTTATTATTTAATCTTATTCTGACAAACACTTACTGTGACAACAGATAACAGTTTAATACAACATTAAATTAAATATGACTAAAGTGTAACAACATAAAAGGTAGTTGTACCAAATAAAGGATATCATTACACAAATACAACATAAAGGCAGTTAGCAACTGTTGAATATTTTTTAAAAATTTATATTAAAGTTTTCACATATTACTTTGCAAAATACAGCTAACAAAGCAGCAGAGACAAGAAACATGGCAATGCCACGAAACCAGGTTTTCAATTATTTCCATTGTAGATAAATATGTTGTATTTGTAATACAAATGCAAGCAATAAACAATGTAACTATGTGCAATGTAAAACATGAATAATGTAGGAGGAATTGCCACAGAAGAAGTGTTCACTGTATATTCTGTATAAGGAAAAAATGTATTCTGTATAAGGAAAAAAACAAAGGCCATAATTAGGTCAAAAATTATCCAATCACAAAACCTCTACAATATGCGCCAGGGCACATGATACAAAGCTTCTGTGAAAGTTTGAACAAAATCCGTTGAGAAATGTAGGACTAGTTCAGACAGAAGAATTTGTTCACTATATATTGATAAATCTGTATAAGGAAAAAAAACAAAGGGCATAATTAGGTCAAATATTATCAATCATAAAACCCTGACAATATCGCCAGGGCACTTGATAAAGCTTCTGTGAAAGTTTGAACAAAATCTGTTGAGAAATGTAGGACTAGTTCAGCACAGAAGAATTTGTTCACTATTATTCTGTATAGGAAAAAAAACAAAGGGCCATAATTACATCAAATATTATCCAATCACAAAACCCCGACAATATGTGCCAGGGCACTTGATAACAAAGTTCTGGTGAAAGTTTGGTCAAAATCCGTTCAGAAATGTAGGGAGGAGTTACGCACAGAAGAAATTGTTCACTATATATTCTTTATAAGGAAAAAAAACAAAGGGCCATAATTAGGTCAAATATCATCCAATGGCAAAACCCAGACAATATGTGCCAGGGCACTTGATGACAAACTTCTGTAAAGGTCTGGTCAAAATCCGTAGAAAAATATAGGAGGAGTTGCGCACAGAAGAAATTGTTCACTATATATTCTATATAAGAAAAAACAACAAAGGGCCATAATTAGGTCAAATATTATCCAATCGCAAAACCCGACAATATGTGCCAGGGCACTTGATGACAAAGCTTCTGTGAAAGTTGGTCAAAAATCCGTTGAGAAATGATGGAGGAGTTGCGCACAGAAGAAATTGTTCACTATATATTCTATATAAGAAAAAACAACAAAGGGCCATAATTAGGTCAAATATTATCCAATGGCAAAACCCCGACAATATGCGCCAGGGCACTTGATGACAAAGCTTCTGTGAAAGTTTGGTCAAAATCTGTTGAGAAATGTAGGAGGAGTTGCGCACAGAAGAAATTGTTAACGCCCGCCCGCCCATCCGCCCGCCGACATACCTCAATCTAATAACCAGTTTTTTCCTTCGGAAAACCTGGTTAATAAATTAATTTTCAATAAAATTACAATGTCTATTATTTACTTTTAAAAAATCTTTCATTTAAGATATTACATACAGGTTCTGTACACTTGACTAGTGATAGAAAACCATGTTAATTTTAGCAGAAACTCAGTATTTTTGCCTGTATGTTATTGTTTGATCAAGTGTTAATTTCCATATAATATAATATATATATATCTATCTGCTGTATAACTGGTTTACTTAATACCTAAACAATTAGAAACAAGAACTGTAGGTAGGGAATTAATGCTGGACTATTATTAGTGCTTGACAGTAAAAGCCTCGATAATGTAAAATTTTCTTAGTTAACAAGGGAATAATTTTCCTTTAAAACCATTT
>NW_026862205.1:0-161482 GCF_026571515.1 Ruditapes philippinarum | reverse complement strand
TAAAACAGGGTCATCCAGCGGAGTTCAAGAAAAAAAGTTAAGGCTGATGGGGTGTCATAAATTTTTGTCTAATGAATTATTAGTTTTGCAGCTCTTTTTGGGCAAAATTAATGAGTTTAAATTCTAACAGTTACCGGGGTAAATTATGGCAAACAATTAAATAAGATGTGGGTAAAATATATGCATTGTAAAAAACATTTTACGTACAGGTATAGATATGAATAATTTTATACGTGATAAATAAATGTAACAATGAGTTACATTTTTTAAGAACATTATCAATATTGGCTTTGCCAAACAACAAGGTGTTTTTAATTGTAATACCGCAATAATTTTTCTTCAGAGTTACAAAAAAATTTGCTCTGTTTTTTATATGAAAATACAAGGATTACTTTCATAAATATAATTTTGCCTGGTTTTGAGGAAATATGTATACATGTCCCTATTTTGTTTAACATTGGATAGACATGCGATTAAATCAACACCATTTGTTTGGCATTTAAAAGATCATGAGGAAGAGATTCAACTACTCTGTTAATTAAGGGATACATAGAGGTTGAAAAGGGTAGTGTCATCAGCAAAAAAATATAAGTTTCCTGATTTTTCCATAGACAAAGGCAGGTCATTGATATAGATTAAAACAGTATAGGACCTAAGCACTGAGCCTGAGAAACTCCAGTAGTTTACTGAACTTAAGATAATCTTATTGTATTTGTTACTACCGTTACATCTCGGAAACAGTGGAAGACAGGAACATGAAGGCGGCTGTATGGGCATCCATGTCGAAAGAGCGGTTTGTCGTTGTTAATCATTTTCATGTACATGTAATAATGTTTCTTATTCAATAAGATCATCCATGTTGAAAGACATATTTTATCTAAAATATTCACTAGCCACACACTGTAATAAAACGAACAACCGGCCTCAAGTAATATCTAATATAATATTCCGGTGGTAGGGGGTGGTGCGAGCACGGCTCGGGGCGGGGATGGTCCCTTCTTGTATATGGAAAATTTGTTCTGATAAATATTTGTTGATGTTTTCATTTTTGTTCAGTAATCTACCACTTGTACATACGTTATCTAAAATTATCACGGGGATGATTGATGGCATGGGAATAGCCCCTCGCTTTCATTTCGTCCTCTTGACTTGCACAGCAACTGAGAAGAGAACAGTAATATTATTGGTATGATATGATGTGATGTGATATGATTTTTATATGAATATGATATGATATGACAATACAGTGACATTATATAATATGATATAAATAATTCAAATGTGTATATGCAGGGTCAGGACGTGAAAATGGTTGCACACTTGGTTCAAGCGTTGCAAATCTTGACAAAATGGCTACCGAATGAATATTTTACAACACTCACACGTATTTTCTTCAGTATGTTTTTTTTGAAAACTTTTAATATTTCCATTCTTTAAAGCAATGTTTATGACACTCGGTTTTTTAGGGTTTCAGCTTCCAGTTTCTGATTTAACGAACATGCAAATTAAAACATTTAACACAGTATTGACAGAAACATATTTTGTCTTGTTTGGTGAATTTCCAAAACTTTAAAGATGCGAATAAATTAGCAGGAAATCCGACCAGAATTGTCACCTGTTCAAATCGCAAAAATTATGTACGATGACCAGTTTATATCTTTAATAACTACGTCAAAATTAGAAGCTAGGAAGCTGAAACCTAAATCCGAGTGTGTCATAAACTTTAATGAATGGGCATATTATTTTTTTTTCAAAATAACATACAAACCCACTTACCTGAAGGAAATATGTGCCGGTGTTGTAAATATTTCATAAATCGGTAGCCATCTGGTCAAGTTTGCAACCAATTTTATTTTTGCTTGAACCAAGTGTGCAACCACGTCACGTCCTGTCCCTGGTACGGGTTATTGCGAGAACAAGCACCTTTTACTTCCGGTCATTGAATCATGGTATTGGATTGCTAAACAATTCAAACTGTATATCTTTTGCGATCATTGGAAACTTGATGTGTTTTCGACACAGTATTACTAACTAAAGGTATCTCCATTAATTACGGTAATAAATATCAAAAGCACTTAAAAATGATACGGAAAAAGTTTACTAAGCTTATTACAGTAAATTGATACTTTACTTATCTCAGTCGAAAAAAACACTATGGGAATAGATATTAATTAACCTTATTAAATTAAAAATGGTACAACTGGACATTGCTACGAGAAAGGGGAGTTAATAAGGCATACCTACCACCTATGTATAATAACTACTGTAAGTATGCAAATGCCACAGAAAATGATGATACCAAAAACAGATATAGCAATAGTCAACGTATCATCTGAAATTAGAAATATAAAATGAGCCGCGCCATGACAAAACCAACATAATGCGTTTGCGACCAGCATGGATCCAGACCAGCCTGCGTATCCGCGCAGTCTGATCAGGATCCATGATGTTCGCTATCAGTTTCTCTACTTGTAATAGGGTTTGTAAGCGAACAGCATGGATCCTGATCAGACTGCGCGGATGCGCAGGCTGGTCTAGTACTGGATCCATGCTGGTCGCAAACCCATTATGTTGGTTTTGTCATTGCGCGGCTCAATTATGTATTAAAACGAAATGTTGACTTTAAAAAGTACTAGAATCATGGAATTGTACTTTATTTAATAATATCAGAAATATTGATATCAAACATACCTATATTCATCGTTTTAACTTGTTAGATCGAAGTCACCTGTATCAAATAACAAATATGATATTACTGGCTACATATTCCGATATAACATGGCTTTATACAGCAGTTAAAACATAATGTTATGATTCATCATAAAATGTTCATACTAAATAACTAAAAACCTTATCAACATTTTTTCCAGGATACATTTCTTTAGTTTTTATTATGTACTTATGGAAAATGTGACAACTGTAGACCATTCTACTATACATATTAAAGCAGAGTAGAATGATAGACTTTAAACCATATATTGAGCATAATAATTATAGTGAAGATATAGCTGAGTTTTTATGATGACAGTGCCATCTTTAAAATAATCAGTTTAAGGGGGAAAAAATAACCGAGTTTGTCGCAATCAAGCATAAATAACTACATCATAGCGAACAGGGTCAGCATGTGTAAATATTGTCAATCTACCAACAAATTTATTGTCACAAGTTTTATTCACAGGAACGAGTATCGGACCGGGGAAGAAAAAATATGACCAGATTGATAAAAAACCTGTGTTCATCATAAAAGTGTCAAAAAAACCCCAAAAAATGTAAATAATGACCCCCTTAAAAAATATACTATAAGTTAAGAGAAGGCCGGAAACTCCAGATTCGAGCCTACGAGCAAGGGATTCATTTCCCGGGCCGTTGTGAAAACATTTGGCCAGAGAATTAAATAAAACTTTTATCACTATTTCACGTTTATATTAAGCTTCAAAATGAGACCAACCCCAAGTCTCTAGCCCTTCCCGTTCATGAAATATCTATCAGGAAACGAGCGAATTCGTGCTAAAAATCCTTGGTAGACAGAATTGCGGCACAACAATTCGGTACGTAAACATGGACTAAATACATGTATGTCAGCTGAGTACGGGTCAAAATCACTTGAATTTACTAAATAATATTACAAAATACATTAAGTTGGACCACTCACAATTGTCAGGAGCATCTAATACACACGAGATTCGAGTTTCGAACATTTTCACGGTCTTTCAATCACTTTCTACGCCATTAGGCATCCTTGTGTGAAACGTTGCGGTTTTCGTTGCTATTGGCCAATCAGAAGACTCGTTACAAAATATCGAACAGCTGATTGATAATGGCGTAGAAAGGAATCTAAAGACCGTGGAAAGGTTTGAAATTCGAATTTTGCGTGTATCAGATGCTCCTGACAATTGTGAGTGGTCCAACTTAATGTATTTAGTTATATTATTTAGTAAATTCAAGTAATTTTGACCCGTACTCAGCTGACATACATGTATTAGTCTATGTTTACGTACCGAATTGTTGTGCCGCAATTCTGTCTACCAAGGATTTTTAACACGAATTCGCTCGTTTCCTGATAGATATTTCATGATTGGGAAGGGCTAGAGACTTGGGGTTGGTCTCATTTTGAAGCTTTATATAAACGTGAAATAGTGATAAAAGTTTTATTTAATTCTCTGGCCAATTGTTTTCACAACGGCCCGGGAAATGAATCCCTTGCTCGTAGGCTCAAATCTGGAGTTTCCGGCCTTCTCTTAACTTATAGTATATTTTTAAGGGGGTCATTATTTACATTTTGGGGGGGGGGGGTTGACACTTTTACGATGAACACAGGTTTTTTTTTTAATCTGGTCATATTTTTTCTTCCCAGGTCCGATACTCGTGCCTGTGGTTTTATTTGCCAGGGAGAAAACAATGTTATCAGTATTGCAGAAATTGCCACACGCGTGTGATTATCACCCGACACCGGCACACAAAAACGGCTCTTGTATCATAGTTTGGAGACCTTTCTGTTGAAAATGTGTCAGGGTTAAATCGTATACATAAACATGCACAGTGCGTTAACTGGAGTGCGGGTATTAGTTCCCCGCACTCCAGAGCATGCCCATTGATTGGCTCATTTTTGCTGGGGTTTACATATTGTGACGGCAGAGAAAGGGAAAGCGACAGAAATGTCATATTCAGATGTTCGTTCATTGGTTCATTTTTGCCGGGGTTTCATATTGTGACAACAGGGAACGTGTTTTTATGTTTGACTATGATACAAAAGAGAAAGAACACCAAAACACTCGGCAATCTGATTAATACTCGGGGGCTACGCCCCCTCGTAAAAATCAGATAGCCTCGTGTTTCGGTGCTCTTTCTATTACTTGTTTTGCTTCCGAGTTTGTGTCAAAAAAAAGAAGCAAATCGTTGAAAATTGAAGACTCGGTTTGTTTGAGTCAGTTTATAAGAGATGGTGGGAAATGCAACTTCTATCAAGTCCCACCTAGCACCGGCTTATAACACGGTATCCAATCCGTAAGTCTAAAAATATTTAAATTAATAAGTCTATAAGAAATAAAAACACACACAAAGTTAAACAAGAAAGTATATCATACCAGTTTTATAACGTATAGATATCCAAATATGACAACTTTATATTCCTTTATAGATTTAGGACGTCCCCATACCGGAAATGTTTTGAACTTTAATATTGATTAACTATTAATAATTTTCGTTATCTTTCCATTCGCTGTTTAAAATGTCCGTTTTTCTTTGTGCACTATCGCTGACATTTGTGTGCATACCTCTTATCTACGATATATAGACGTGCACGTTTCTCAAGTTTCATAGTATAGATTAAGTTAGATATCATTTGTTAATGTTAATAGACAGCTATAAAGTAAGAAAATTAACAAAAGCTTTTTATTTTTGGTGTCAAAATATAGTTTCCAAAAAGTTACACATTGGACAATTAGGCAATTACCTGAACCATATTTTGCTTCTATTGTTTTTCGGCAATTACTATAGTTAGAGTTGTTTAGTATTTTGTATGGATGTCAAAATATCAAAAATACCACTTTGTTTAAATTTTGCTACTTTTATGAAAAATAAAACCAGCGCAAATTTCTTCAGGTGACAATCATCTTATATACGTTAAAACATTTAAATGCTATTAAACTTATTTTGGCCCTTTCCGAAGAAAGGAAAATTCATTCGTTTCTGAGGTATAATGTAACTTTAAGGGAAAATTTAGAGCCCTAGCATGTGAGTGAGGGCATTCGTACGCTTCAGAAAGAGTAACTGGACGTCACATCGTTTAGTTCTATCCTTTATTCCATATACCATGTGCTTCTTTGTGTTTTAACCCTGTGATAAAATATCAACCTACAATATTTATCTGTGATCTTTGAACATTGTTTAAACGTTTTTTTAATAACTATTTGATATTCTTTCTCTTAAGGTAAATTCCGGGTAAAAATGTTGAATAATCAGGTGGTCTAGCTAACTCTAACTAATCTAATGTTTCCTCTAGAGATTCTTTCAAAACCTAAATACATATAGTGACATTATTATGTCATATTTACAGACGGAGTCTGGCTGGACTCAAAACGTTTTCTTTTCTTACATATTGAATCTCCCTAAACAGCTACTGTGGACCTTGCACCATGAATAAGACAATCACACTATTTCAATATAGAGATAACAATCTTCTAAAGATACAATGATGATACCATGTACAATAGGTTTATTTACAGATATAGGCGATGGACTGGATAAAGATAATAAAAGCTATATCTTAGGCAACTTAATTTTGAAAGGTGGAGGATTCCACTTACTGCTCCGATCGTGCGTGCAATAATGCACGACAAAGGTAATACAAGGTCTACTTCTACCAAAGGTATGGGGTTTTCAGCAAAATGAGGCTGGTTTCTATGAAATCAAGGTATAGAATAAACAAAACAAACCAAAGAAAAAAATACCTTTAACATTAACAACAACAAAAATCAAAGGCATCATCAAAATAAATAACAATAAAGTCTATATGCACAAATGTATAAACCATGTATAATTTTGTTTTAGTTTTAATTATGGTTTCTGGTATGTTAATGAACAAAAATCATCAGTCGAATTTATTGCAAACGAAACTATAGAAATGTCATGGAAACAAAAATTTAGTACATGTATTATCTACGGGTTTTATGTTTTTTGTTGTTGTTTTTTTAAATCTTTGTAACAAAGGGAATGTCGTATTGAATAAACGTGTAAGCTTAACAACAATAATGCATTTGCTATATACCTAGGCAGAAAAATACATAGATTTCTGTACATAACATACAGAACGACTTAAATACAATAATGTTCAGAGTTAACCAATTAAGTACAAAAATGAAAGTTCTTCAAAATCACTCTCAAGATATTTGATTAACAAACATAGATAATAATAATAATAATAATAATAATAATAATAATAATAATAAAAAAGACTTTATTTAACGAGAGAACTCATTTGAACAAACATATCAATCTTTCATGAGGCCCTCAACAAGGAACAATATAAATTTAACATATTCAAACTATTAAAATACATAAATGTAAAAACATACAGGAGATTATCAATTTGTATACTTCAATGCGTGATAATACCTCAAGTATAAGGTTTTAAAATGGTTCACAGATGTAGCAGACTTAATATAATCAGGAAGGCCGTTCCAAATACAAGATCCAGAATAAACAAAAGACTTACGAAATCGTTCAGTATTTGGTCTAGGGGTATAAAGTTGAAAATCAGATGATGGACGCAAAATGCGAGTATGAACATCTGACGATAAAATGAAATTATTCAATAAATAGGAAGGCGCATGATTATTCATTATTTTAAACATCGTAATAGCTTTTTGAAAAACAACCCTCTGTGAAAAGGTCATCCAGCGGAGTTCAGAAAAAAGTTCAGCAGATGGGGTGTCATAATCTTTGTCTAGAATTATTAGTCTTGCAGCTCTCTTTTGGAAATTAATGAGTTTATCTACAGTTACCGTAAATTATGCAACAATAATCAAGATGTGGTAAAATATATGCATTGTAAAACATTTTACGTACAGGTATAGATATGAATAATTTTATACGTGATAATAAATGTAACAATGAGTTACATTTTTTAAGAACATTATCAATATGGCTTTGCCAAGACAATGTGTTATTAATTGTAATACCCAATAATTTTTCTTCAGAGTTACAAAAAATTTGCTCTGTTTTATATGAAATACAAGGATTACTTTCATAAATATAATTTTGCCTGGTTTTGAGGAAATATACATGTCCCTAGTTTTGTTAACATTGATAGACATGCGATTCAAATCATATCATTTGTTGGCATTTAAAACATCTTGAGTAAGAGATTCAACTACTCTGTTAATTAAGGGATACATCAGAGGTTGAAAGGGTAGTGTCATCAGCAAAAATATAAGTTTCTGATTTTTCCATAGACAAAGGCAGGTCATTGATATAGATTAAAAACAGTATAGGACCTAGCACTGAGCCCTGAAAAACTTCAGTAGTTACTGAACTTAAGATAATCGTATTGTATTTGTTACTACCGTTACATCTCGGAAACAGTGGAAGACAGGAACATGAAGGCGGCTGTATGGGCATCCATGTCGAAAGAGCGGTGTCGTTGTTAATCACTTTCATGTACATGTATATGTTTCTTATTCAATAAGATACATCATGTTGAAAGACATATTTATCTAAAATATTCACTAGCCACACACTGTATAAAACAACAACCGGCCTCAAGTATATTCTATATAATATTCCGGTGGTAGGGGTGGTGCCGACGGCTCGGGGCGGGGATGGTCTTCTTGTATATGGAAAATTTGTTCTGATAATATATTGTTGATGTTTTCATTTTGTTCAGTATCACCACTTGTACATACGTTATCTAAATTATCACTGGGGATGATTGATGGCATGGGAATAGCCTCGCTTTCATTTCGTCCTCTTGACTTGCAACAGCAACTGAGAAGAGAACAGTAATATTATATGGTATGATATGATGTGATGTGATATGATTTGATATGATATGATATGATATGACAATACATGACATAATATAATATAATATAATATTATATACCTATAAATTTTCTCGCTAAAATACACGCAAATATTGAAGCGCAAATACGCTTCAGCGGATAGAAATTTCCGTATTATGTTAGTGACAAATACGGTACCATATATGGAAGTGCCGGACTATTTTTGACGTTGGTTCCGATCTTAGCTTTGTATAACGTTGCATTTGGAAACGGGAACCAAAATTATTAAAGGCGTGGCCAGTTTGCAAGAATTACGTATTCATCCGTCAGTCATGAATTTATTTCTTGACAAATGCATTTCATTTTCTGAATAAAACACTTGGTTCAAGCGTTGCAATCTTGACAAAATGGCTACCGAATGAATATTTACAACACTCACACGTATTTTCTTCAGTATGTTATTTTGAAAACTTTTAATATTTCCATTCTTTAAAGCAATGTTTATGACACACTCGGTTTTAGGGTTCAGCTTTCCAGCTTCTGATTTAACGAACATGCAAATTAAAACATTTACACTGTATTGACAGAAACATATTTCTTGTCTTGTTTGGTGAAATTCAAAACTTAAAGATGCGAATAAATTAGCAGAAAATCCGACCAGAATTGTCACCTGTCAAATCGCAAAAATATGTACATGACCAGTTTACATCTTTAATAACTACGTCAAATTAGAAGCTAGGAAGCTGAAACCTAAATCCGAGTGTGTCATAAACTTTAATGAATGGGCATATTTTTTTTTCAAAATAACATACAAACCCACTTACCTGAAGGAAATATGTGCCGGTGTTGTAAATATTCATAAATCGGTAGCCATCTGGTCAAGTTTGCAACCAAATTTATTTTTGCTTGAACCAAGTGTGCAACCACGTCACGTCCTGTCCCTGGTACGGGTTATTGCGAGAACAAGCACCTTTTACTTCCGGTCATTGAATCATGTATTGGATTGCTAAACAATTCAAACTGTATCATCTTTTGCGATCATTGGAACTTGATGTGTTTCGACACAGTATTACTAACTAATGTATCTCCATTAATTACGGTAATAAATATCAAAAGCACTTAAAATGATTACGGAAATAGTTTACTAAGCTTATTACAGTAAATTGATACTTTACTTATCTCAGTTCGAAAAAAACACTATGGGAATAGATATTAATTAACCTTATTATATAAAAATGGTACAACTGAACATTGCTACGAGAAAGGGGAGTTAATAAGGCATACCTACCACCTATGTATAATAACTGCTGTAAGTATGCAAATGCCACAGAAAATGATGATATCAAAAACAGATATAGCAATAGTCAACGTATCATCTGAAATTAGAAATATAAAATGAGCCGCGCCATGACAAAACCAACATAATGCGTTTGCGACCAGCATGGATCCAGACCAGCCTGCGCATCCGCGCAGTCTGATCAGGACCAATGCTGTTCGCTATCAGTTTCTCTATTTGTAATAGGGTTTGTAAGCGAACAGCATGGATCCTGATCAGACTGCGTGGATGCGCAGGCTGGTCTGGATCCATGCTGGTCGCAAACCCATTATGTTGGTTTTGTCATTGCGCGGCTCAATTATGTATTAAAACGAAATGTTGACTTTAAAAAGTACTAGAATCATGGAATTGTACTTTATTTAATAATATCAGAAATATTGACATCAAACATACCCATATTCATCGTTTTAACTTGTTAGATCGAAGTCACCTGTATCAAATAACAAATATGATATTACTGGCTACATATTCCGATATAACATGGCTTTATACAGCAGTTATAGAACATAATGTTATGATTCATCATAAAATGTTCATACTAAATAACTAAAAACCTTATGAACATTTTTTCCAGGATACATTTCTTTAGTTTTTATTATCTACTTATGGAAAATGTGACAACTGTAGACCAATCTACTTTACATATTAAAGCAGGGTAGAATGATAGACTTTAAACCATATATTGAGCATAATAATTATAGTGAAGATATAGCTGAGTTGTTATGATGACAGTGCCATCTTTAAAATAATCAGTTTAAGGGGGAAAAATAACCGAGTTTGTCGCAATGAAGCATAAATAACTACATCATAACGAACAGGATCAGCATGTGTAAATATTGTCAATCTACAAACAAATTTATTGTCACAAGTTTTATTTGCCAGGGAGAAAACAATGTTATCAGTATTGCAGAAATTGCCACACGCGTGTGATTATCATCCGACACCGGCACACAAAAACGGCTCTTGTATCATAGTTTGGAGACCTTTCTGTTGAAAATGTGTCAGGGTTAAATCGTATATACATATACATGCACAGTGCGTTAACTTGAGTGCGGGTATTAGTTACCCGCACTCCAGAGCATGCCCATTGATTGGCTCATTTTTGCTGGGGTTTACATATTGTGACGGCAGAGAAAGGGAAAGCGACAGAAATGTCATATTTCAGATGTTCGTTCATTGGGTTCATTTTTGCCGGGGTTTCATATTGTGACAACAGGGAACGTGTTTTTATGTTTGACTATGATACAAAAGAGAAAGAACACCAAAACACTCGGCAATCTGATTAATACTCGGGGGCTACGCCCCCTCGTAAAAATCAGATAGCCTCGTGTTTCGGTGCTCTTTCTATTACTTGTTTTGCTTCCGAGTTTGTGTCAAAAAAAAGAAGCAAATCGTTGAAAATTGAAGACTCGGTTTGTTTGAGTCAGTTTATAAGAGATGGTGGGAAATGCAACTTCTATCAAGTCCCACCTAGCACCGGCTTATAACACGGTATCCAATCCGTAAGTCTAAAAATATTTAAATTAATAAGTCTATAAGAAATAAAAACACACACAAAGTTAAACAAGAAAGTATATCATACCAGTTTTATAACGTATAGATATCCAAATATGACAACTTTATATTCCTCTATAGATTTAGGACGTCCCCATACCGGAAATGTTTTGAACTTAAATATTGATTAACTATTAATAATTTTCGTTATCTTTCTATACGCTGTTTAAAATGTCCGTGTTTCTTTGTGCGCTATCGCTGACATATGTGTGCATACCTCTTATCTACGATATATAGACGTGCACGTTTCTCAAGTTTCATAGTATAGATTAAGTTAGATATCATTTGTTAATGTTAATAGACAGCTATAAAGTAAGAAAATTAACAAAAGCTTTTTATTTTTGGTGTCAAAATATAGTTTCCAAAAAGTTACACATTGGACAATTAGGCAATTACCTGAACCATATTTTGCTTCTATTGTTTTTCGGCAATTACTATAGTTAGAGTTGTTTAGTATTTTGTATGGATGTCAAAATATCAAAAAACCACTTTTGTTTAAATTTTGCTACTTTTATGAAAAAAAAACCAGCGCAAATTTCTTCAGGTGACAATCATCTTATATACGTTAAAACATTTAAATGCTATTAAACTTATTTTGGCCCTTTCCGAAGAAAGGAAAATTCATTCGTTTCTGAGGTATAATGTAACTTTAAGGGCAAATTTAGAGCCCTAGCATGTGAGTGAGGGCATTCGTACGCTTCAGAAAGAGTAACTGGACGTCACATCGTTTAGTTCTATCCTTTATTCCATATACCATGCGCTTCTTTGTGTTTTAACCCTGTGATAAAAAATCAACCTACAATATTTATCTGTGATCTTTGAACATTGTTTAAACGTTTTTTTAATAACTATTTGATATTCTTTCTCTTAAGGTAAATTCCGGGTAAAAATGTTGAATAAGCAGGTGGTCTATACAACTCTAACGAATCTAATGTTTCCTCTAGAGATTCTTTCAAAAACTAAATACATGTAGTGACATTATTATGTCATATTTACAGACGGAGTCTGGCTGGACTATAAACGTTTTCTTTTCTTAGATATTGAATCTCCCTAAACAGCTACTGTGGACCTTGCACCATGAATAAGACAATCACACTATTTCAATATAGAGATAACAATCTTCTAAAGATACAATGATGATACCATGTACAATAGGTTTATTTACAGATATAGGCGATGGACTGGGTAAGGATAATCAAAGCTATATCTTAGGCAACTTAATTTTGAAAGGTGAAGGATTCCACTTACTGCTCCGATCGTGCGTGTAATAATGCACGACAAAGGTAATACAAGGTCTACTTCTACCAAAGGTATGGGGTTTACAGCAATGAAGCTGGTTTCTATAAAATCCAGGTATAGAATTAACAAAACAAACCAAAGAAAAAAATACCTTTAACATCAACAACAACAAAAACCAAAGGCAACATCAAAATAAATAACAATAAAGTCTATATGTACAAATGTATAAACCATGTATAATTTTGTTTTAGTTTTAATTATGGTTTCTGGTATGTAAATGAACAAAAATCATCAGTCGAATTTATTGCAAACAAAACTATAGAAATAACATCATGGAAACAAAAATTTAGTACATGTATTAGCTACGGGTTTTATGGGTTTTTTTTCGAACAATTTCTTTGTAACAAGTGGAATGTCGTAATGTATAAACGTGTAAGCTTAACAAGAAATCGAGAATTAAGAATGCATTTGCTATATACCGCGGCAGAAAAATACGTAGATTTCTGTACATAACATACACATGATACAGAGCGACTAAAATAATTTAATGTTAAATGGAACGTATAACTTCAGAGTTGATCAATTAAGTACAAAAATGATAGTTCTTCAAAATCACTCTCAAGATATTTGATATACAAACATAGATAATCTTATTGTATCTGTTTGCTATCATTACATCTCGGAAATAGTTGAAGACAGGGGACATGAAGGCGTCTGTATTGGGTATGCCATGTGGAAATAGCGGTGTCCGTTTTTTTTATCACGTTCATGTTACATGTATATGTTTCTTATTCAATAAGATATATCATGTTTGAAAAGACATATTTATCTAAAAAGATATTCACTAGCCACACACTGGATAAAACAACAACCGGGCCTCAAGTATATTCTATAATAATATTCCGGTGTAGGGGGGTTGCGACGGCTCGGGGCGGGGACGGGTTCTTTTGTATATGGAAAATTTGTTTCTGATAATATATTGTTGATGTTTTCATTTTGTTCAGTATCACCACTTTGTACATACCGTTATCTAAATTATCACTGGGGATGATTGATGGGCATGGGAATAGCCTCGCTTTCATTTCGTCCTCTGGACTTGCAGCAGCAAATGAGAAGAAGAACAGTAGAATATTATATGGTATGAATGATGTGATATGATATGATTTGATATGATATGATTGATATGACAATACATGACATAATATAATATAATATAATATAATATATTATTTAATTTTACCCATGAAATATGGTGCTATATCAGTCAAATATATTTCATATTTTTTAAAAATAAATATGAAATATAAATATGAAAGTGGGCGGAGTCAAAACTCATATTTATTTTAAGGGACTGCTTTCGCCGTTTTGTTTGAAAAATCTGATAAATACAAAACAACTTTTTCTTGAATATTGTTTTGAAAACTATCTAGCATGATAGAAAATGGTCTAACTAAGAAAATTAATCCGAACACCAATATCTTTAATTCAGTAATTAACGCTGTACAGACGTTTAAAGAGTTGTTTACATGACGTCACAATGTAGCGCCAAACAGCGCGTGCTTACGCATAAATTACTGCCCGCTGTACAATTGCAGTTGGTAGCAAGCAAGGGGATTCGTTACCATTTTCTTTGATAACGAAATTAAATAAAAAGGTTATTTTTTATCATGTTTCGTGAAAATATATTCCATATTTCACGCAAACGAAAAAATATCCTCTTAATATAATATAATATAATATAATATAATAAGAGGATATTTTTTCGTTTGAGTGAAATATGGAATATATTTTCACGAAACATGATAAAATGCCACATATTTTCACTCGCCGGGACGGCGAGTGAAAATATGTGGCATTTTATCATGTTGAGTGAAAATATATACCATATTTCACGAAAAACGAAAAAATAACCTTTTTATTTAATTTCATTATCAAAGAAAAATGGTTACAAACCCTATTGCTTGCTACGCAACTGCAATTGTACAGCGCGCAGTAATATATTATTGCGTCTTGTTTTGCGCGCGATATTTGGCGCTACATTGTGACGTCACGTAAACAACTGTTTAAACGTCTGTATAGCGTTAATAACTGAATTAAAGATATTGGTGTTCGGATTAATTTTCTCAGTTAGACCATTTTCTATCATTCTAGATAGTTTTCAAAGCAAAATTCAACAAAAAGATTTTTTTTATTTAACAGATTTTTCAAACAAAATGGCGAAAGAAGTCCCTTAAAATAAATATGAGTTTTAACTCCGCCCACTTTCATATTTATATTTCATATTTATTTTTAAAAAATATGAAATATATTTGACTGATATAGCACCATATTTCATGGATAAAAATTAAATAAAATATTATATTATATTATATTACGGTAAATCAATATTTATAAGCTTGGCACATGTAAAGGAGATACTTAAATCATTACTGAAAATAACGTTGCTAATTTAATATCTGTATTGAAACGTTATAACTGTAACATTTCCAGAAAGCCTAAATAATTCAATGTGTATATGCAAGGGTCAGGACGTGAAATGGTTGCACACTTGGTTCAAGCGTTGCAATCTTGACAAAATGGCTACCGAATGAATATTTACAACACTCACACGTATTTTCTTCAGTATGTTATTTTGAAAACTTTTAATATTTCCATTCTTTAAAGCAATGTTTATGACACACTCGGTTTTAGGGTTCAGCTTTCCAGCTTCTGATTTAACGAACATGCAAATTAAAACATTTACACAGTATTGACAGAAACATATTTTGTCTTGTTTGGTGAATTTCAAAACTTAAAGATGCGAATAAATTAGCAGGAAATCCGACCAGAATTGTCACCTGTCAAATCGCAAAAATATGTACATGACCAGTTTATATCTTTAATAACTACGTCAAATTAGAAGCTAGGAAGCTGAAACCTAAATCCGAGTGTGTCATAAACTTTAATGAATGGGCATATTTTTTTTTCAAAATAACATACAAACCCACTTACCTGAAGGAAATATGTGCCGGTGTTGTAAATATTCATAAATCGGTAGCCATCTGGTCAAGTTTGCAACCAAATTTATTTTTGCTTGAACCAAGTGTGCAACCACGTCACGTCCTGTCCCTGGTACGGGTTATTGCGAGAACAAGCACCTTTTACTTCCGGTCATTGAATCATGTATTGGATTGCTAAACAATTCAAACTGTATCATCTTTTGCGATCATTGGAACTTGATGTGTTTCGACACAGTATTACTAACTAAGGTATCTCCATTAATTACGGTAATAAATATCAAAAGCACTTAAAATGATTACGGAAAAAGTTTACTAAGCTTATTACAGTAAATTGATACTTTACTTATCTCAGTCGAAAAAAACACTATGGGAATAGATATTAATTAACCTTATTAAATTAAAAATGGTACAACTGAACATTGCTACGAGAAAGGGGAGTTAATAAGGCATACCTACCACCTATGTATAATAACTGCTGTAAGTATGCAAATGCCACAGAAAATGATGATACCAAAAACAGATATAGCAATAGTCAACGTATCATCTGAAATTAGAAATATAAAATGAGCCGCGCCATGACAAAACCAACATAATGCGTTTGCGACCAGCATGGATCCAGACCAGCCTGCGCATCCGCGCAGTCTGATCAGGATCCATGCTGTTCGCTATCAGTTTCTCTACTTGTAATAGGGTTTGTAAGCGAACAGCATGGATCCTGATCAGACTGCGCGGATGCGCAGGCTGGTCTGGATCCATGCTGGTCGCAAACCCATTATGTTGGTTTTGTCATTGCGCGGCTCAATTATGTATTAAAACGAAATGTTGACTTTAAAAAGTACTAGAATCATGGAATTGTACTTTATTTAATAATATCAGAAATATTGACATCAAACATACCCATATTCATCGTTTTAACTTGTTAGATCGAAGTCACCTGTATCAAATAACAAATAATTATGATATTACTGGCTACATATTCCGATATAACATGGCTTTATACAGCAGTTAAAACATAATGTTATGATTCATCATAAAATGTTCATACTAAATAACTAAAAACCTTATCAACATTTTTTCCAGGATACAGTTCTTTAGTTTTTATTATGTACTTATGGAAAATGTGACAACTGTAGACCATTCTACTTTACATATTAAAGCAGAGAAGAATGATAGACTTTAAACCATATATTAAAGCATAATAATTATAGTGAAGATATAGCTGAGTTGTTATGATGACAGTGCCATCTTTAAAATAATCAGTTTAAGGGGGAAAAATAACCGAGTTTGTCGCAATCAAGCATAAATAACTACATCATAACGAACAGGATCAGCATGTGTAAATATTGTCAATCTACAAACAAAT
Source organism: Ruditapes philippinarum (assembly GCF_026571515.1). Lineage (NCBI taxonomy): Eukaryota > Metazoa > Mollusca > Bivalvia > Venerida > Veneridae > Ruditapes > Ruditapes philippinarum. The sequence continues at coordinate 144,490 of NW_026862205.1, read as the reverse complement.
TTATTGTCACAAGTTTTATTCACAGGCACGAGTATCGGACCTGGGAAGAAAAAATATGACCAGATTGATAAAAAAAACCTGTGTTCATCATAAAAGTGTCAAAAAACCCCCAAAAAATGTAAATAATGACCCCCTTAAAAAATATACTATAAGTTAAGAGAAGGCCGGAAACTCCAGATTCGAGCCTACGAGCAAGGGATTCATTTCCCGGGCCGTTGTGAAAACAATTGGCCAGAGAATTAAATAAAACTTTTATCACTATTTCACGTTTATATTAAGCTTCCAAAATGAGACCAACCCCAAGTCTCTATGCCCTTTCCCGTTCATGAAATATCTATCAGGAAACGAAGCGAATTCGTTGCCCTAAAAAATCCTTGGTGAACAGAATTGCGCACAACAAATTCGGTACGTAAACATAGACTAATACATGTAATGTCAGCTGAGTACGGGTCAAATCAACTTGAATTTACATAAATAATAATTACTAAATACATTAAGTTGGACCACTCACAAATTGTCAGGAGCATCTAATACACACGAGATTCGAGTTTCAAACATTTTCACAGGTCTTTCAAATCAACTTTCTACGCCATTAGGCATCCTTGTGTGAAACGTTGCGGTTTTCTGTTGCCATTGCCAATCATCAGAAAGACACAGTTACAAAAATATCGAACAGCTGATTGATAATGGCGTAGAAAGGAATCTAAAGACCGTGGAAAGGTTTTGAAAAATTTGAATTTTGCGTGTATCAGATGCTCCTGACAAATTGTGAGTGGTCCAACTTAATGTATTTAGTTATTATTATTTAGTATAATTCAAGTAATTTTGAACCCGTACTCAGCTGACAATAACATGTAATTAGTCCTATTGTTTTACGTACCGAATTGTTGTGCCGCAATTCTGTCTACCAAGGATTTTTAGCAGCGAAATTCGCTCGTTTTCCTGATAGATAATTTCATGATTGGGAAGGTGCTAGAGACTTGGGGTTGGTCCTCAATTTTGAAGCTTTAATATAAAACGTGAAATAGTGGATAAAAGTTTTTATTTAATTTCTCTGGCCCAATTGTTTTCAACAACGGCCCGGGAAATGAATCCCTTGCTCGTTAGGCCTCAAATCCTGGAGTTTCCGGCCTTCTCTTAACTTATAGTATAATTTTTAAGGGGGTCATTATTTACATTTTTTTTTGGGGGGGGGGGGTGGGGGGGGGGTTGAACACCTTTTACGATGAACACAGGTTTTTTTTTCAATCTGGTCATATTTTTTCTTCCCAGGTCCCGATAACTCGTGCCTGTGGTTTTATTTGCCAGGGAGAAAACATGTTATCAGTATTGCGCAGAAATTGCCACACGCGTGCGAATTATCACCCGCACCGGCACCACAAAAACGGCTCTTGTATCATAGTTTGGAGACCTTTCTGTTGAAAATGTGTCAGGGTTAAATCGTATACATAAATACATGCAAACAGTGCGTTTAACTGGAGTGCGGGTATTAGTTACGCCGCACTCCAGAGCATGCCCATTGATTGGCTCATTTTTGCTTGGGGTTTACTATATTGTGACGGCAGAGAAAGGGAAAGCGACAGAAATGTCATATTCAGATGTTCGTTCATTGGTTCATTTTTGCCGGGTTTTCAATATTGTGACAACAGGGAACGTGTTTTTATGTTTGACTATGATACAAAAGAGAAAGAACACCAAAACACTCGGCAATCTTGATTAATATCTCGGGGGCTACGCCCCCTCTGTAAAAATCAAGATAGCCTCGTGTTTCGGTGCTCTTTCCTATTACTTGTTTTGCTCCGAGTTTGTGTCAAAAAAAGAAGCAAATCGTTGAAAAATTGAAGACTCGGTTTGTTTTGAGTCAGTTTAATAAGAGATGGTGGGAAATGCAACTTTCTTATCCAAGTCCCACCTAGCACCGGCTTTATAACACGGTAATCCAGTCCGTAAGTTTTAAAAATAATTTTAATTAATGAAGTCTTAAAAATAAAAACACACAACAAAGTTTAAACAAGAAAGTATATCATACCAGTTTTATAACGTAATAGATATCCAAATATATGACAACTTTATATTCCTCTATAGATTTAGGACGTCCCCATACCGGAAATGTTTTGAAAACTTTAATATTGATTAACTAATTAATAATTTTCGTTATCTTTCTATACGCTGTTTAAAAATGTCCGTGTTTCTTTGTGCGCTATCGGTGACATTTGTGTGCATCCTCTTATCTACGATATATAAGACCGTGCACGTTTCTCAAGTTTTCATAGTATTGGAAAAATATGCTCAAAATTTTATATTAATTTTGAAAAATAACTGATAATTGCAATATATTATCTTGTTAAAAAATGTAAAGACAAACATTAATTTAGGTACAAACAAAGAGAAATAGTGTTTTACGTTTTAAACACTGATACTTTTAATAGGCTAATTAATGCATAATGTCACTAAAGAAACCTGGTAAGTTATTTTTTAAAGAAAAAATTGCAAAAATTAACCAGACAAGGTAATAGGAAATGCAGCCTTTCCAAAATACTACTTTATGTATTCTCTTAATTCTCACTGACATAGTCAGTGAGAATTCCTAGATTTCAATAACTTTTCTCGATAAAATTTATTTTAAACAAAGATGAGCATAGTTATGTATATCTTTAATTTTTGGATGATATAGTAGTGTAATAGTAGTTGTAGTAGAAGTGGGTGATGATGGTGATGGTTGTTTTGTTGTTTTTAAACAATACATTTTTATGTACGGACTATTCGCCGTTCAGGAAAAGATTCATTTGTCTTGTAAGTTCCCTTTATAAAGAGACCTTTAAAGAAACAATATTTGTTTGAAGTCAATAACTGAAATGGTTTTATACTTTAGTAAAGAATTAAATCGTGATCCTAGTAATAATTGAGAAAATATAACTATAAAATGTAACATTCAAAATTTGTGATGGTAATATTTATATATAATATATATTCCAAAATTAAATCCTTTAAACAAACTTACCGGTGTGTTTCAACCACACGTGAATTAACATTCCTTTTTTTCGAAAAATGACTGCAATAAAAAAACTCCCCAGCTACGGTGAACGAACATTAGATAGCGGTTAGAAGCAGCTTCAACTGAGTTAAGTCTAAATTTTTCGGAAAATATCAACCACAAATCAAGAATCATATAATAAAAAAAATCTCGGAACAAGATTATTTGTTTTAAGGAGAAGTGGGTAAAAAGAGAAAACATTCAATAAAGTACTAGTCCACGCAAGTCCATTTGCTACTTCGCCTGTCCCCCCAGAAGTTTGTAAATGGTGTTGGAAGGGTTGGGTGGTTTTATAATAAGAGTGTCCGCCGCAGTGGGGGGGGGGGGGTTTCACCAAGGGCATGTCTGGTTCTAAAGTCAAAGTCCCCCCATCAAATGTAAGAGCGCTTTTCGGTTGTTATTGTTTATTATTATTGTGAAAATGAACAACATCAAAACCGAGACAACAACATTAAACAATAAAAAAACCATTAAAGAAGTGAGACAGAATCATTGAACAATTGAGATAACAACAATATAGAAATGTTGATTGCTCCGAAATTCTTGATAGACAAACGTATATGTATCATTGCGTGATTCAGCACTGAAGTGTGTTCTCCACACCTCCCGGAGGTGATTAGAACCAATTCGTGCTGCGAATGTAAATCTCAAGCTAAAGCAAAAAGTATACAACTTATAACGGAAAAATAACACATTCCTGAACGGCTTCTCTCTGACAGGCGGGGTGGTTTCTATAACCATCACCCATAAATGCATTCCAATTTCTCAGCTGTACCTTTATTTTCAGTGACAATATTCCTTCCATTTCTCTAAACGAATATTAATAGTTATTTTCTTCAACTTTTCGATTACAAACCGAACACTTCTCACTGTTCCTCTAAAAGGACAGAATACATTTGTTGTTGGTATAATTCCAGCAAACTGGTTCAAGTTTCCTCCATTTCGGAAATAAACTATTGTTTGCCTGCGATCCGGATAAGGGTGTTTGGATACCGAAGGTAATGCTAATATTCGTCTGTGCAAGTTACCGTCTGCTAAATCTATAGGACCTAAACAACAGAGAGAAAGGTCCTGAAGCAATTTGTAAATTGTTCACCAATGAGGTTTTCCAGGAATACGATAATTGAAGGTGATTTTTGGAAGATTCCACCTGGGTAAGCCATGGACAGAACCGACTTTCCAGGTCTAGCAAACGAAAGTTATTTCCGCCATAATAACCATTTATTTTGATTATTATAAAGCTATCATATTCTTGAAAATGAACTTTCTTTTTGTCTTATAATAAATAACTTTTATATCGTCTCGTAGTTACATGTAGAACATATGGAATTCTTTTCTTCCTCCATGTACCGTTAGGTGGCGCATTGGTAACGCCTTTTCTTCGGAATACCCGATGACATTTAGAGCACACATATCCATTTTAATGAGGTTTGTCAAATGAATTCGAAAACTTGATTTGTCTGAAAAACAACCCCACAACATTCAGAGCTTTTCTGCACTCTGTGTGCATTTTTCAGAACGTGTGTTTAAGGTTATTTTTCGGACTGTCTTGTACAAAACACTTTCCAATAGTAATAATTAACATTTTTAAATCCTTCTCCATGCCTAATATACGATGTTTCTCTGGTTTTGCCGCAGGCCATTTTATATAGATATTGGCTCAGTAAGACGCAACTATTTGTAAAAAATTGAAATTATTAAAATCAAAACCAGAAACGTGATTAAATTACATATCACAGTGAAATGTATACGTGCTGTCATTCCATAACAGCGCCAAGTCATAAAATTTAATAATTTTAACTAATATATAGCATTCGTTACAGTGATTGAAAAACATGTTGACCAAAAGTTAATTAACCAAGAAAAAAAAAACATTAAAAATACACAATCTACCCCTCGCATCGATTTGTCTTCCATACATCTCTGTTAGTTCTCCATTAAACCGTGCGCGATCTTCTTTGAGATGGCTACTGTCTACATCCGTAAGGTTTGTTTGATGCGGATTCATTTAAATGAGGCTTTACCATAAATATTAGAACAACTGCATCACGTGAAGAAAGACGTTTCCCCCGTATGGAATTCCCGTCATTTTGATAGTCATTGGAAAAGACTAGCTGTATCATAAGACGATTATGTAATTAATTGCACATTTGCTCCTTATAATTCATGTAGTTTAGGTTTCATGTAACGGACGTTTCGCGAAATACAGACAAAACATATTTTAAAGTTGTCGTCTTCTGGTTGTTGTTTGTTGTTATTATTATATATTTTTTCTTTATTTATTTTTTTGTAAAAGAAATTTTATGCGAACTATACAACTTTAAAACAAAAAGGCAGATATTATTTAAAAAGTTTGAAACTGTTATCCAATAAGAATATCTATCACTTAAAATTAAACATTCTGAACAAAATTATTTTATTTTCAAGTGCGTCAATGAAAAGTAGAACAAAATATGATCTAAGCGAAAATATAACTGGCTACTTAGACTGGGTTGAAATTACGTCACATCCAATAGTCCAATTACGGTGGCAACAAAAGGTGACAATGTGTGTGTGTGTGTTTTATATTTATCTCGTGCGCACGAGAATACTATGTCGTGGCCAGAGTTACTCCATTCGTGGCCACTAAGATAGCTAAGTCGTGGCCACGAGATTTTAATGTCGTGGCCACGAGTTACTGAAGTTCGTTGGCCACTGAGAATAGCTAAGTCGTGGCACGAGATGAATAACCAATTTTTATGTGGAATTTCCCTAATTAAATAGTCATGTGCTATAGTACAAAGATGCCCCTAACATCACCAAGTGTGTAAAAGTTGCAATTTATATACAGGTCAATAATTTTATATTTAGGCGTCAACTGTGACCCGCCTGATTTTTTACCCAATAACATAGAAATTATTAGATGTCATCTACTGAATCAGGTGCAATGACTTTCTGGGTTATTAAAACCATGACTTATCCCTTCTAAATTATATCCAGACAAGGATTTTACCTTATAGGCTATCTACTGTCCATGGGGCTAATGTCCCTTCAAAAATAAAATAAACCAGGACTAAATTCTCTTCTCATGTTATCGTATAAACAAGATTTAACAGGCCGTAGTACGTACAAACCTGACGACAATTCAGATCACAAAAAATTGTCCCAACAAAGAGCTATAGTTAAAAATTAAAAGGGGGTCCGATGGACCTTTTGGAAGGGCGACTTTTTTCTAAAATGTGATCCTAAAAGACAAGTTCAAAGTGAAATATCTTGCAGCTATTTTAAAGATTAATGTTTGCATGTAAAAGTAAGTTGTTAAGTTTAAAAATTCATTAATATATAGTGTATTATGCATTGGTTAATCATATCGTCGGCCGCGACTTAGCTATCTCGTGCCACGACTTAGTAACTCGTGGCCAACGATATAGGTTATCGTTGGCCACGACTTTAGTTTAACTCGTGGGCCACGAACATAGTTAATCTCGTGGCCCACGATATAGTATCTCGTGGCCACGAACCTTAGTAACTCGTGGCCACGACATATCTCGTGGCGCACGACTTAAGCTATCTCGTGGCCACGACTTAGTAACTTGTGGCCACGGACATAGTATCTCGTGGCCACGAGGTAAATAAAAATGACACACAATGTCACCGTTTGTGATCACCGTATCCAATAGGACGTAAAAATAAAAAAATGGATGAATTAATTGAGAGCGCATCCGGCCTGAAATGACAAACGTTTTTTAAAAACCGCGAAGGCCAATTAAAGGATTTGTATCAAATTGTTGAATCACCCATCCCTAGTGTGTTTTGAGATAAAATTTTTAAATAAGAAATATTAATCAAGCGGTTAACTTATGGGAATTAAGGGTGACACTTTTTGTTCCACAGGTTCAGTTTTTAACAATAACATAATTAGACGAACATATAGCCGACAGCTAGCAAACCAAAACAGATCTACGTTTGAATACGGCGGCATGTAAACGAACTCATCCCATATTTCCTGTAAATTGTCAATGAAACATTGTTAATACGGTACAACATGAACTAAAACTTAAATTCAAGTAAATCCAGGAGTATGTTATATCTGAATAACATCTTTTTTTTTTTGGTTAAATTTTCTTTAAAGCAAATGTTTAACAACAATACAAAATGAACCGTGAAGCATTCATATTTTTTTAAAACCATATTTTAAAAGAATCAAAACTTTATTTCTGGAATAAAATAATCAATCAATTGATTAAATGAATATTAATGAATGAATAAATAATATGAAAAAAAGAAAGAAAAAAAGAAAGAAAGAAAGAAAGAAAGAAAAGAAAAGAAAGAGAGAAAGAAAGAAAGAAAGAAAGAAAGAAAGAAAGAAAGAAAGAAAGAAGGAAAGGTAGACGGAAAGAAAGAAATAAAAGAAAAGAAAAGAAAAGAAAAGAAAGAAAGAAAGATAGATAGATAGATAGAAATAAATAAAGAAAGAAAGAAAGAAAGAAAGAAAGAAAGGACAGATAGAAGGAAAGAAAGATATAAAAGAAAAGAAAAAGAAAGAAAGAAAAAGAAAAGATAGCAAGAAAGAAAGAAAAGAAAGCAAAGAAAAGAAAGAAAGGAAGAAAAGGAAGAAAAGGGAAAGAAAGAAAGAAAGAAAGAAAAAGAAAGGGAAAGACATTTAAACGGGTATATCTCAGGCCTGGCTAAAATAGTAAACAGATTATTACCAATTTATAATGTTTAATAATTAAATGAAAGAATCAAGACTATGGCAAATCAGAATAAATGAGGTAGGAAGTGGTAATCAAAGTGCCTAATTTGTACACATGACAGTACTGTATTGTGTTTCTGACAAGATATGTTATGACTTTCATTTAATTTTCCAGATAATGGTTTGTCCAGCAAACAAATGCTGAAGTTTTTGGAGAATTAAATTTTGGCTTACCCTACAACATCGGGGTCGGATACCCACGGCCGAACCATTATCATTCACAGATCATTGATTGCATGGGTTAATGTGAATGTTTATCAATCGTGGGTATCCGACCATGACGCCTACAAATGATTATTGTTCGGTACTGCACTTTTAAACTTCAAACTTTTCAAAACATCAAATGTTTCTTGTTAAGATATCTAAAATCAATTTTAATTACTTTATTATAGAAGAAAATGCATTTATTTGTTTGATAAAAAAAGCACTGGCTGATCAAACAACCACTGAAAACAAAGAAAATCAAGTAAATCAGGCATTTAAAACCACTTTAAATCAGTAGAAAAAAGGGTATTGACCCACTGACCCCCAAAATCCGTATAGTAAAAAATCTCGATAATTCTATAGTGTTAACTATTGCAATGAGGTTTTTGAGTGAATAGTTCTAAGTTAGTTGATGAAACAGGTGGTTCCAGAAAATAAGGCTATAAGTGTCCTTGACATTGACCTAATGAACTCTTCCCACCGCTACTAAAATTTGATCTGTATAAATATATGTATTTCAGGTGAGCCACTGTAAAAGTTAGAACATATTAAAGATCCTGTAACACAATCTTTTTAATAAGTTTTAAAATCATAAAATATGAAATGCTCAAATTAGATTTATCAATATTGTAGGTTCCATAAAGCTTTAGTTTATAAAAAGATATTACCGAATTTACAATTTCCATGTAATATAAAGGGAGGTAATAAAAAATTATTTTTATATTAAAAGTTTAAGGTCAAACTTTACAAATAAAGAAACGAATGCATATACTTTATGATTACAATTATGCAAAAATATCTGCAGCACATATTTACCATATTCCTTTCGGATGTTTTGAAAATTGTTTTTATTTGCAATAAATTAAATGTAAATATATATAATTTCACTTAATGTGGTTTACCACTTTTGATCACAACGGTATAAACCATAATCTTTAAGTAAAAATCTTATTGATTTCCCCGTCTTAAACATTAACATTTTTACTTACTAGTGATACCATGTTTTGTTCTAACTACCGACAATTTCATTGGCTGTGGTAACGTTTCTCTATATTATGAACGTATTAATTAGTCTCGTCAATAGTTATTTCTTAATACTGAGCACAATATATAAATTGATTGCACAATAATGTCTTTCCATAGATTCTATTGTGATTTTGGACTTCTTGTTTTCTAAGTGATTTCAATGCAAAACTTTAAAAACCAAAACAAATTACAGTTCCATTAATCATTAAAAATCTAATAACTTAGTTGAGCTAAATTTCAGATCTATTTCAACAAAATAATATATAATATTATTATTTGTACTTTAGTAACCAGTGGGCATGGTTGTGAAAAGGTTACAATAGGTACCGAAATTATAAGGCCTGAAAGGTTCGAAATAACGTGTACATCATGGATTTATTCCAAGACAAATGAAAAGTAAATACATGTAATGTGTGAGCAAGGTCACATCATTCCCTTTTACCTGGACAGTTAAAATAATATAGCATGAATATAACAAATTTAAAACCATTGTAATGTATAATGCACTATTTTGTGAACACAATGCGATCTTCGTAGGAGGGGACATTCTAGCTATATAAAATTTGATATTTAACAACCTTTGTGCTTCTTTGTGTGTGAGTGTATTTCCGTTTATTTATACTCGCACCTGTTGCCCATAAATTGGCGTATCCTCCAGAAAGAGTAATAAGTCATTTTAAGATTTTAGAGGATAAGTGGCAATTACAGATACAGAAAGACGCCCCGATTCCAGAAGCTTCTCCTGGTTCTTTAGCGTGACGTCGATTTAAAAGTCTCATCCGAAAGACTGAATAGTAACTTTAAGCTGGCCAGCCCGGGAAATCGAACCCGCAATGCGAAGATTACAAAGTCCTCCGCGCTCTAACCGATTTAGCCTATGCGGACTGGCTTTATGGATAATCGTGACAATATTTATTCAGTCAAACTCCCGAAGTTTGACGGAAAAGGGCCGAGTAGATGTAATTGGGTATTATCATGAAGAACGGGCTATGGTTAATGATTCCCCCCCCCCCCACCCGCCCAGAACATTTTATAAAAAAGGAAACGTGACAATCATCAACAAATGTCGTAATGTAAGTCATAAATTTGAGCATTTAAAACTTACATTTATTGTAAATGTCAATCGTTTTAATCATTAAACTGACATACTTTTTGATAGGACATTAAATTGTGAACTAAATAAACTTCTTTCTCAGATTTAAAAAATTAAGTGTACATTCTAAATACAAGAAATATATAAATTGAATGTAAACAACATCATTTTTTGATCAGCATTTTTTGTAATTTTATCATTGGATAGTAACTGTATAGTTAAATTGTTCACCTCAATACATTGATCAGATTTAACAAATGGGCACTTGAACAATCACATTTTAAGCCGTTAATTGCGGTATCTTTTCATTTATTGATAGAAATGCGAGGATTATGTAAATTTGTTCTCATCCAACTGTTGAATCAAAGGTAATCATTTTCTTTTTTTATGCTGTCCATTAATATAGAGAATTAAGAATCAAATACAAATTGGCAAACACTCTTTTCCAAAACTAAATATACGCGCAGTCTGATCAGCAATCCATGCTGTTCCGCTTTCAAAACTCTATTACAAGTAAGCAAAAACTGGGATAGCGAACAGCATGGATCCTGATCAAGACTGCGCGAGGCGCAGGCTGGTCTGGATCCATGCTGGTCGCAAACCCACTATGTTGGTTAGTCATGACGCGGCTCAACTTTTGACGTTGAACATTAACGCAGACCGAAAAACCAAAAAAGGTGGTGTTATAATCATTTTCTTTCTCGCTGGAATCGAGCGATAAGCCTTTTGACCCACCAGACTAGTGCCAAACCTCCTAGCATTACCCCGGCACCGGTGCGGGCTGATCAGGCTCTGAATTGTTGGCAGCACAAATTCTTGTTAAATCAAAGCACAGGAAGAAAAACATATGGTATTGTTTTGTGAATAATGTACCTAGAAATGAATAGAAATTGAAGGAAGTGAGGGGCTAAATTTTACAAAACTGCTAAACACCGGGAAAGGCCAATAACAGAGGACATAATGAATGACCAACAGTACTTGCATCTATTAATATTTTGTAGCTTTAATGTTCTCAGATATGGCAAAACAATTGTCACAAGCCTATTTGATTGTCATTATAAATATTTAGTTCAAACGCTGTAGTTCCCTAACAATGTTATTTTTTTCAAAATGATTAATAGGGAGTTGAGAATACGAATTTTTTTTTTATTTCCGGTTTTTCGTAGCGGAACCATTTAGCCACAACCTTTTCCATTCATTGCTAGGTCAACTGCTCACAAACAGTATCACTAAACATAACCACGTGTTCTTTGTGTGCAAACCAAGGTCAACCAGTTCACTATGAAATTATTAGCAGTGTAGCAAAGGGAGATACACAAGTTAGCCAATTTACATAAAACTGTAAACACTTGAAAGGTTGCTGATTATTAGTATTACTAAAATAATATCACAACAGGCGTTATATCAAACAAAACCACAGCAAAAACATTTCAATCTAGCACTGAATATATTTTATTTCAGGTAATTCAATAAGAATTTATTTTCATAATAAAAGCAACTACAACAAATGCAACAAAAACATATACACATGTTTTTAACAAAAATTTAAAGCAAGTCTACTAGTAAATATATAAAAGAAATGGACTTTTTCAAGTTTTACAACTTGGGACAAAACAACATAATGTAAAACATGTCTGTCATCTTTACATGCAAAGGACATTTCATGATTCCACATATGACCGAGTACCACAACAAAACCAACATAGTGCCGGTTCCTTACAAACCCTATTACGAAGTAAGAAACTGATAGCGAACAGCATGGATCCTGATCAACTGAAGCGGAGGCGGCAGACTGGTCTGAATCCATTGCTGGTCGCAAACCCATAGATGTTGGTTTTGTCATGACACGGCTCATATCATTTTTTGATAAGCAGCAAAACTGTAAAGAATCTTTTATAACCTTTATACGTTAAAATAATTTAAATGTTACACTTCAAAGTTTAAGGTTGGGTTGGGGATTTTCTAAAATCAAAAAGTAAGACTCATTGATGTACAATATAATCTAACTTTTTACAAATAGACTTCAATGAAAAATATTTTTTTTTTTCACAAAGATCACTTTACAGCCCAATACGTGTTACATATAAAGTTGCCAACATATCTACAGGTTTTATTTAAAAGTCCCGGACAATACTTATTACAGGACTTGACAACATTCTTGAAAGAAAAATAACAAATGTTTAAAATATATTATATGAAAACAGTGATGGGACTTTGTGTATTTATTATCATTTCATTAAAATAAAACACTGCCAACCAATGTTACTAGCAAATAAAAAAGTAAGTAAATTATGTGGAATAAAAAAATCAATTATCCAAATATTTTCAATGCAGAATACAACAAGAAATTACAAATAGTAAAAGCCTACAAAATAAAAAAAAACAACCCATATTAATATTCATTTCAATATATATGATTAATTAATCTACTCAATTGCCATTTATCCATTCGCAAATTTTCATTAATTATTAAAGAAACTGTCGTTATCAAATTAAGGGGATATCAAAGTCCAAAATTTAGAGTTTGGTCAGCTCAACTTATAAGATCTGATTATACTCGCAGATACGCTTCACCTAAGCGAGTCATATAGTGGTTAATGAAAAGCTAATCCCTACCAAGTTCTATAGATTCAAGATCAAAAATCAGCAATCGCCCCAAATTAAATTTATTTATTAATTGTAATCAAATTGATGGAATTTCTCTCTGGAAAGTTACATTAAATATTTCACAGAAAAGATTCCAAAAATAATTATCAATTTGTGAAATAAATGCCATGCACTTTGTCACATTAGGCATATAAAAGAAAGATTTTTATTTTAATTTTTTTAAATTCAAGGGGCCAACATACTGTAACAAAATTCCATATCTATCTGCCGCAAACAACAGAGAACATGGCCAACATCCATGATTATGGTATTTCAAAATATACAAAATATTTAAACAAACTCCATTCCATCTTATTACAAAACACCTACATAGCCTATAATATGTTTACAATAAAAGTACAAAGCACCTTGTTACATTTCAATAGTAAAGTACAGTAATGAAAATCAATGAGGACATCTCTTGCTGAAAAAATCCTTTATCCAACTTTAATGGGTTTTTAAGGTGACTAAGTAACCAATAGAGAAAATTGTAGTGGTTTAGAGACAATGAGAAATTGAGTGGTTTAAGAAGAGCAAAAAGAGATTTTTTTATGATTTTAGAAGACAATTTAGAGAAGTTAGTGGTTAAGGTAGTCAAATTAGAGGAAATTTTTAGTGATTAAAAGTAGCAAAATTAGAAATTTTTTAGTGGTTTTTAGAAGACAAAATGGAGAAATTTTTAAGTGGTTTTTAGAAGCAAATCAAGAAAATTTTTAGACTGACTTTAGGAGACAATTAAAAAAAAAAATTTGTGTGATTTTAGTAGCCAAATAAGTGAATTTTAGCAAATGGCTAAAAATGGCACAAGATTTTTATACTTAAGGATATGTTTCGCAGGGTCAAAGTTGTTTGAACAGACAGGGAAAAAGAAGTAATCAGTGCCAATAAAACCTTACAAAACAGAGGTTATAAACCAACTTTCCCCAAAATTAAAGGTAACAATTATAGTGATGCATGCATTAATGCACATCTAAATATAATTGGTTCCACAATTGAATATGGGCAATATTATATGCAAATCCAGTATTTATCTAAAAAAATAAACCACTATTATAATATGTACATGTTTGATCTCATCATGGTTAATTATTTTTTATGCAATGAGTAGCATCCTCTGCAGACTGGGTTTTTAAATGTTTTTCAAAAATGTTTTAACGTTTTCAGTTTAAAATGCATCTGTAACCAGTCAGTAATCGTGGCATCCTAAGGTTCTGGGCAACAACTTTAACTTGAGCAGGAAATTTAAAACTTTCTCCAATTTTGCTGGCAATTAAAAAAACAGAGGTTGTTAATATCGAGCTTATTGTTTACTAATATCATAGTTGCGGGACAAAATTTATCTAGGAAAGGATACCAGTAACATTAATTTAGAACTGTTTGTCTTTTAAGACTGCATCTGTCACTTAATATTGATAAGGTAAATATGGAAGCTTTATTTGTGGACACAATAAACACATTAAAAAACAAATATGAAACAGATATAATACAAGTCTAATATCAAACATTGTGCACCAAAATAACAAAAATGTTAAACATAATTCAAACATGAAACACACAATTCAACACATACAACTTGATAAAATTTTACAGACAAGGTTTAACCAGGTTGAGTTTGGATTTGAAGTTACTAAGACACTAAAAAGCTAATTTGATAATGTTTTTGTAAGCTTCACTAAGTAAACCCGAGGGCAAAAAGGTTTGAAAGACAATACCCTGTACACACTTAACAATGAGAACAACGTTTAAAAAAAAACAAGAGGGGGGCCATTGGATTGGCCTGAGGTCGCTCACACCGTTATAATAGGCCCCCCAACCCACAACAAGTTTTTACTATAATGCATATAGGGAAAATCAATGACCCCCAGGGGCGGGGCCATTTTGGACCCCAGGCCTTTTATTTGAACGCAAAACTTGGTAGACACTTATTAGAACATGTTTCATGCTAAATATCCTTAGCCATAGCCTTTGAGTTCTTTAAAAAGAGATTTTTTAAAGTTACTATATGCATATAGGAAAAATCAATGTTTAACCCCCTGGGGGCGGGGCCAATGTTGACCCCAGGGCTTTTTATTTGAACAAACTTGGTAGAGCACCTATTAAGAAACATGTTTGATGCTCAATTAATCCTTAGCCCTAAGATCTTGGAGTTTTTACGAGAAGATTTTTAAGTTTTTATATATGCATATAGGGAAAATCAATGACCCCCGGGACGGGGCCAATTTTGACCCCCAGGGCTTTTATTTGACCAAACTTGGTAAGTTCACTTATTAGACACATGTTTCAGCCTAAATATCTTAGGCAATAAAGCTCTTTGAGTTCTTTAAAAGAAGATTTTTAAGTTTTTACTATAATGATATAGGGAAAATCAAATGACCCCTGGGCGGGGCCCAATTTGAACCCCAAGGGCTTTTATTTGAAACAAACTTTGGTAGACACCCTAATAGAAATGTTTGAATGCTCAAATATCTTAGCAAAATAGCTCTTTGAAGTTCCTTTTAAAAGAAGAATTTTTTAATTTTTTTACTACTATAAAATGCATATGCGGGAAAAATCCAAATGAACACCCGGGGCGGAAACCAAATTTGACCCAGGGGCTTTTAAATTTTGACAAACTTGGTAAGAACAACCCATTAGGAACCATGTTTCATGCTAAAATATCTTAGCTCTACTCTTTGGGTTCTTTTAAAAAGAAGATTTTATAAGTTTTTACTATATGCATATAGGGAAAATAAATGACCCCCGGGGCGGGGCCAATTTTGACCCCAGGCCTTTTATTTTGAACAAATTGGTAGACAACTTATTAGAAACATGTTTTCTTGCTAAATCTTTGCTCAACTCTTTTGGGTTTTTTTAAAAAGAAATTATTTTTAGTTTTTTATATGCATTAGGGGAAAATCAAATGACCCCCTGGGGCGGGGCCAATTTTGAACCCCAGGGCTTTTATTTGAACAAACTTGGTAGACATCCATTAGAACATGTTTCATGCTAAATATCTTAGCTCTAGCTGCTTTGGGTTCTTTAAAAGAAGATTTTTATAAGTTCTTTTACTTATGCATATAGGGAAAATCAAGGACCCCCCGGGGCGGGGCCCAATTTTGACCCCAGGATTTTTTTTTGAACAAACTTGGTAGACATCCATTAGAACATGTTTCATGCTAAATATCTTAGGCATACTCTTTGGGTCTTTAAAAGAAATTTTTGAAGTTTTTTATCTAGTATTGCTTATAGGGAAAATCAATGACCCCCCGGGGGGGGGCCAATTTTGACCCCAGGGCTTTTATTTGAACAACTTGGTAGACACTCACTAGAAATGTTTCATGCCAAATATCTAAGCTTCTAGCTCTTATGGTTTTTTTAAAAAGAAGATATTTAAAGTTTTTTCTTCGGTTGCCATGGCAACCAGAGTTCTGCATGGAAAATTAAATTCTTTGAACAATTTTTAAAGGTGACCACCAAAGGAACATTCCTGTGAAGTTTTGGATGAAATTGGCTTAGTGGTTTATGAGGAGATGTCATTTAAAGTAAAAGTTTACGGACGGACGACGGACGAAAAGCGATCACAAAAGCTCACCCTGTCACTTTGTGACAGGTGAGCTAAAAAGAAAATAAATATGATTGAACTCTTTGAGACATTTATTTCATATTTCTTATATTAAACTTTTGTCAAATGACCTACCTTTTTTACCAACAACAGCTAACTCTTTCAACACCTCCTTCTCCACCTTCTCATCTTCACATAAGTCTTCTATCTCTTTTCCAGTCACGCCCACTTTCTTTGCCAGCTCTGTAAGGTTTTTCTGACTGGGTACAATCAGCGCTATACACACAGACTGTGAACTGTTGGCATGGATACAGATTTGTTCTACTAGTGGACTCATCTTTAATGCTGTCTCAATCTTGCTGAGAGATATGTATTCTCCATGCTGTAGTTTCACAAGATCCTTCTTACGATCTGAAATTTACAATATTTTATCTTTCTTGAAACTTACTTAGATAAAAAATTTCAAACATTTCTACAAAAGTCTTCAGACCTGAAATTTAGCTAATCAATTCCAAGTTTGTTGAGCAAAATCTTCAGCCTAGAAAATCTGTATAACCCAAGTATTTTCAGGTGAATACTTAGATCTAACATTCAACATATTTTCAGAATTATAATTACAGAATCTCAAGATCACAAAATAAGCACATTCCAATATTTTAACCAAATTTTCAGATCATATTAATAGGGTACTTCAAGTATTTTGACCAAATAATCAACAGACCTGAAAATCTATAAAAAGAAATAATCTGTATATTCTGTGTAGATATTGAACTCGTAATAAATCACTAGACACTATATCACTAAATTCTAGACACTAGAGTAAATTGAAGTGAATATAAAGCATGTCAGTGCTCACCAATCACCCTCAAACTTCCGTCACTCTCTATTTGCCCTATATCACCGGTACAGAAATATTGTAAACCATCAATGACAGTGAAATCTTCCTCTGTTTTCTCCTTGTTCTTATAATAACCTTGTACAACATTGCCACCACCTATCAGAATTTCACCCTGGGGGTAAGGCTTGTTTGTATTTAGGTAATTTCCTGTAAAAAAATGTTAAGTTAATTCTGATACAGATGAAGATTTGCTGTACTAGTTTCTGTTTTTTTTTTTTTTGTTCTGATTGGGTTTTAATTTGCACTGACACAGTATAGGTCACATGGTGACTTTCCAGCTTTACGGGTAGAGGAAGACCTCAGGTGCCCCTCCCTACATTATTTTCAGGCACAAACAGGCATCTGAGAAGAACCACTGATGTTGCGCAAGCTAGCTGGATAGTTTTATCACATATAGTATCTGGAGCTCAGATGAGCCGCGTCATGACAAAACCAACATATTGGGTTTGCAACCAGCATGGATCCAGACCAGCCTGCGCATCTGCGCAGTCTGATCAGGATCCATGCTGTTCGCCTTCAAACTCTACAACAAGTAGAGAAACCAATAGCGAACAGCATGGATGCTGATCAGACTGCGCGGATACACAGGCTGGTCTGGATCCATGCTGGTCGCAAACCCATTATGTTGGTTTTGTTGTGACGCGGCTCAAATGTTAAAAGATTCAACAAACATGGCTATGTCAAATGTTTTTCAGTGCACAGTTGATATACTATAATATCCAAACTGGTGTACATCAAATACAATATGTGGCCAGCATTGGCATTAATTTTATTATCAATTTTTTTTTCCAAAACCAAGCCACACTGCAATGCTAGGCACTTAATTTCATTTATCCCAATTCTTCAGGGACATCTTAACCACATGTAATAAGTACTTCCGTGGTTACCTATTATTGTTGACAATATTTATCATAACAGAATGTATTAAATTATATGAGCAAGTGAGATGACATAGATAATGACCTTCTGAATCATGTCATATAAATAGATATTAACAAACTTTGCACTATTTTTTTGTGACCTTCATATAATATTGGCACTATTTCATTACACTATTTTCCCTGAGTATAAATACTGTACCTTCTAGCCAATCTCTGAGTCGGATTTCACAACATGTCAAAGGTGGTCCAACACGCCCTGTACTCATATCATTTACTGAAATACAATAGAAAACACATACACATAAACAACATACCATATATTTAAAATATAATATATAAAATTGGGAATAAAACACTCCTCTCAATGTTTATGTGAATTAAAAAATCTCAAATACTTTCCGCCTAATAATCATTATACCATTCTATATCTTATAAATTGACATGCATAACTCAAACTAATGCACTAAACATCCATATTCTATATAGGAGCAGACTCCTGAAAGTGGCGAAGATGCTAGCCTCTAAAGACAAGGGTTTGAGCCCTTCTGGCAAAACATCCATGTTGATATAGTCATATGACACCTTAGGTAATTAATTCAGGTAAGAAACTGCATTTCTTTACATATTTAACACTTGTAAGGTATTTATTTACAAACCATCACAGACTGTTCCGGCTCCACAGGTCTCTGTAAGGCCATAACCCTGTAATACCGGGCAACAGAAACAAATGTTCATAAACCTCTGTGTTTTCTCCGAGAGTGGCGCACCACCACTTAACATCATTCTCAGTCTACCACCCAGTAACTGCTGTATCTTACTGAACAAAATTCTGAAATTACAAAATGAGCCGTGTCATGACAAAATCAACATAATGGGTTTGCGACCAGCATGGATCCGGACCAGCCTGCGCATCCGCGCAGTCTGATCAGGATCCATGCTGTTCGCCATCAGTTTTGCTACTTGAAATAGGGTTGGTTAGCGAACAGCATGGATCCTGATCAGACTGCGCGGATGCGCAGGCTGGTCTGGATCCATGCTGGTCGCAAACCCATATGTTGGTTTTGTCATGATGCTGAAATAATGCTGATTTTAAATGTGTGTATAGCACAATAAACTGTCTCAATTTGTAGCAAAAAACCTAGGTAAAGACTGTTTTCAGGTACTTTCTGTATATTCCAGATGTTAGATCTGGGGAATTCACCTAAATAGTCTGTAATATTGATTTGGTTTATTTCGGATGTTTTGGTCTTTTTTTTTAATTAAAATGAAACAAAACAATAATTTTCTTTAAATAATTAATAATGTATAAAAAATGTACCCCAAAAAATTTGGGTGTATTTGTATACACAAGTTTAAGTGGGAAATAATCTCTATTTATTATTGCAGCCATGCAGGTTCCACTACAACTGTTTTAAATTTACAGACTCACATTATCAACTAGATACATGTATAATAGTTTTGTAAAATTTGGGGTTCATAGTAAAGGAACATTTATAATTTTCTAACACATTAAGTTTTTCAATCTTATATGGTTTGTGGTGTTATAGGTAGTTTTCACTCTGGATCACAGCAATAAGCCAGATTGAATAAACAACAGCAAAGTTCAGCTACCACATCTTTCCTGGGCACAAGCAGTTTACCAGTACTACTGTTGAGTTCACAATAAACTTCCCAGCCTTGTACACTTCTAGTGCACTACACCATATGATCAGAAAGGCCAGGGATGGTGACACCTAAATGGAGTTGCCTTATAACTAGTGTTGTCCCGATTGTCTCTGAAAATCGATAACTAATCGGACCACCCCAAAATCAGCAACTATCGATAGTCCTTTTTAAAAATCGATTGTTCTAATGTTCTACCACCCATGAATTGCTTAGGGCGTAACTTTTTTACTTGCAGTCAAATGGAAATTTCCCGACTGAATCTCTTTAATTCCAGACAATCCTAAAGTCTTTTTGTATTCAAAACCTATTTATCATGGTTAATACTACTTTAGAAAATTATAGTGTGTAATAACATAACATTATAAACTTATATATGATTATCTACTGTTGTTAAATGAGTGATCTACAATACTACTCATTTACATTGTGACCTGTTGACTAGTACTAATATTGACTGCCATAAAGTTGTATTATACAATAACTGACTGTCACAAAGTAGTATTAGGTATTTGTGTTGTTTATTTTGAATTCAAAAGCAAATCATACTTTAATCTTGGAGACAAGAGTTTATTTATTCTCAAAATGTGGTCACTACTGTATAAAAAAATACATACAAGGATTGGTACCTTAAAAGAAAATAGGTCCATAATAAGTGCGAAACTCGATTATACTATCGGCAGACTATCGATTGTGGTGGTCCGATTATCGATAGTGATTTTTGAGCCCGATACCCAACACTACTTATAACCTGAAAAAATATCATAACCCACACTGAAGACCATAAACTACATCAAAGACCATAAACTGTACCAAAGATCATAAACCACATCAAAGATCATAAACTGTACCAAAGATCATAAACTACTTCAAAGATCATAAACTGTACCAAAGATCATAAACCAAATCAAAGATCATAAACTGTACCAAAGATCATAAACCACATCAAAGATCATAAACTGTACCAAAGATCATAAACTGTACCAAAGATCTAAACTTATACCACAGATCCTAAACTACACTAAAACTTAAAGTACATCTAACTTAAATGTTCTTTACTTAACACTAAATGTACTTCTTGTATAGTCTCGCAACAATTACAATATTTTATCACAGGTCTAGTTTCTGTCAATAGTTTATAAATAAGTAATAAAGCAAAACACATAAAAATTAAAAACTTGAAACTAAAGTCCTTTTTTTTTTTTGAAAGTCAGTTTTAGAAACTAATCCCAGCACATAAATTAAACATGTAAATAATTAATTGAGACCTTGAATGGAAGTGGAAGTCTATTGTTGTTCAAGTGATTCCCAGAAGTAGATTCTATTTATGGAATTTATGGAGAAAATAACTACTTCCAGGAATCAGTCTATAATATGAAAGTAGGCAAAGCCTATGATGAAAAAAAAATTGTGTTCATTTTTTATTTTACATTTTTCGTTTTAAAGGTGTCTCTTGGTATTTCATGCCTACCTTTGACTTCCCCCTACATTGAGTGAATTAACATAAACAATGGATTCATTCATTAAAACAAATATAAACAAAGTGTCAGTAGCCTAATTTGAAAAGTATGCCTGGAATATAAAACTACCATCACCATAGACTGTAAAGTGACCTGCATAACAACAGCACCTTATGGTGTCAAAACTAATGGTGTCTGTTAAAATAACCACTTATGACAAAAATGTTAACTAGAATTTGTAACAGGGATACCAACGTCTCCCGCCTAAGGGAAGTTTTTACATGAAGCACAAAATTGTGCTATTTCAAAAGATTTAGGTATGGGATCTGGACTTTCAGTACAAAATTTTGATCAATGCTAGATCTGCACATGCAAGTAACAATAAATTCATTTAAAAAAATTTAGTGAAATATAAAGAAGTTATGGACCGGACACAAAATATACCCTATAACAGACTATGTAAGTCTTTGACCTCCAACGTAGGCAACTGGTTTTTGTGCATGCAACATCATATCATTATTGTGAACATTTGTGCCAAGTATTTTCGAAATCTCTTCATGGATAAGTACGTTATGAACCGGACACAACATATACCCTCAAATAGACATTGTTGACTTTTAATCACCAAGTGTGACCTTGACCTTGGAGGTAGGGTTCCTGTTATTGTGCATGACACATAATCTTATTATAACAAACATTTGTGCAATTTATTTTCAATTCCAATTATAAATGACATATATGTAGTTATGGACAGGACACGAAAATCTGACGGACGGACAGAGCCTTTTTCTATATCCAACTTTTTTCTTCAAAAAGGCTGGGGAACAAAAGGGGGCATTACTCCAAAAATATAGCTTTCAAAATTATGCCCCTTGTCGTACAACTGCTTTTTGTCATGATAAGCAAGTATTCGAAGTTTCATATAGATACCTTTAGAACTGTTTGAGTAATAGGTTATATTAACGTTTATGCATGATGACAACAACAATAACACTGCAGATATCATAATAGCTGCACTTTTTCTTCCAAATAGACAAAAAATGGAAAGTGGCAAAGGAAGGGTTATGTATACCTGAAGCTGAATTTTTATAAATTGGGTTGTGTGAAATCAGAGTTCTGCTACCTATTGTTTCAAAGAAACAAACTTCTCACCAATGTAACACAAGTCATCCTCAAGTGGTTAATGATATATAGGGGATATTGAATGAGTGTTAGTTCAATACTGAATTTATTGCACAAGTTGAATAGAATTTTATTATGCGAGCCTCTGGCGAGCATAATATTATTTTATTCAAAGAGTTGAATAAATTCAGTAATGAACTTACACAAATTTAATATTCTATTTATCACATACCTAAATTAAAGACCGTTTAAAGTGAAATAAGTAACGTTATAGTAAAACGCTAACATTTAGCGCGTCTTTACGCTATAGTGTATAACGCTAATGATGTCACGTCAAAATATATGCACGGCAGTCCAATACCATATTTACGGAGTCGCAAAATCGGCACGGGTGAGTGATATATAGCCTCAAAACCTTGAACTCTGACCTTACCTTTAAAATTGGTCATATTAAAACTGGATTCTGAATGTACAGAACAGGCACCTACCATTGACCTTAAATTATGACAATCACCTTTAAAGTTGGAAATCTTAAAACTGGATTCTGAATGTCACCTTAATAAGTATTTGATACAAGTACAATGATGAGCAGAAAAAAATTATCTTGCTCAAACCATTGACTTTAAAATGGAGGGTCAATAAGTTGGTATCTACTCATAGTCTGAGCAAGACAAACATGTGATCATGGAATCAAGAGAACCACTCAAGCAGCTCAAAGAGATATTCAGTCTACGGTATTTTCTTAAGAAAGTCACATCAGACAGGAATTCTTTAAATACAGGTTTACTGTCAAACATCCAAACATTATCAAAAAGTTCCATAATACAAATAGAGCAATATACATGTAGGGTTAAAACATTTATGTATGGTAAGAGCAGTATTAGTGAGTAGTACAGTGTTAAATATTGTATATATGTACAATTTACACTGTATTTGAATATTTGATTGTTAAATGGATTATTAAACATTTAGTGCCTATAAAACTATTAAAATAATGTCAGAATGATATTGTACATGTACATTTTTTCTTTGTTTCCAACATTTCCTTTAACCAGACAGGAAGTAAGAACAGTGATATACACCTTATGGATGTATAAATCATGGTAGTTACGTAACACAGTGAGTTGCTTAATACAGTGCAACTTTATAACCGCAAATCGTTGGGTGGACTCGAAATGGTCATAAATACAGGAAGTCACTGAATACAGTGGGTCACTATGGCAATTTTTGACTGTATAGTGGAAATAATATTGGTTGGCCATTGATGAAGTTTTATTAGATTACTCTGTAATAAGTCCAGAAAGACAAGGAAAAGGAACAAATGGCAATAACTCTATACATACTGAAGATTTAGTTATGGTTATTGTACACTGCACTTCCTCTCATTGTGCTTGACCATTGTATGAAGTTGTATTGAATTCCAACTACTAGTTTTCAAGTTATGCACTGGACAAAAAAAGTAACAAAGGCAATAACTGTAATTAGTCCAAATAGAGTTATTGTTCTTGTGCACTGCACTTCATCTCACTGCCCTTGACCATTGTATAAAGTTTCATTGAATTCCAACCATTAATTTTCAAGTTATACACTGGACAATTAAAAGTAAGTAAGGGCAAAAACTTTTAAATTAGTCAAAAAAGAGTTATGGTTTCTGTGCACTGCACTTCCTCTCAATATACTTGACCATTGTATGAAATAGTTTTGAATTCCAACTAGTAGTTTTCAAGTTATGCTCTGGACAAGAAAAAAGCAATGGAAAAGTAACAAAGGGCAATAACTCTGTCATTAGTCAAGATGGAGTTATGGTTCTCATGCACTGCACTTCCTCTCAATGTGCTTGACCATTGTATGAAGTTATATTGAATTCCAACCATTAGTCTTCAAGTTATGTTCCGGACAAAAAAAGCAATGGAAAAGTAACAAAGGGCAATAACTCTGTAATTAGTCAAAATGGAGTTATGGTTCTTGTGCATGGTACTTCCCCTTATTGTGCTTGACCATTGTATGAAGTTGTTTTCAATTCCAACAAGTAGTTTTCAAGTTATGCTCCGGACAAGGAAAAGAAACAAAGGGCAGCAACTCTGTAATTAGTCAAAATGGAGTTATGGTTCTTGTGCACTGCACTTCCTCTCAATGTGCTTGACCATTGTATGAAGTTATATTGAATTCCAACTATAAGTCTTCAAGTTATAGTCCGGACAAAAGAAAGCAATGGAAAAATAACAAAGGGCAATTACTCTGTAAATACTTTAGATAGAGTTATGGTTCTTGTGCACTGCACTTCCTCTTATTGTGCTTGACAATTGTATGAAGTTGTTTCGAGTTTCAACCAGTAGTTTTCAAGTTATGCTCCGGACAAGGAAAAGTAACAAAGGGCAATAACTCTGTAATTAGTCAAGATGGAGTTATGGTTCTTGTGCACTGCACTTCCTCTCAATGTGCTTGACCATTGTATGAAGTTATATTGAATTCCAACTATTAGTCTTCAAGTTATGCTCGGACAAGGAAAATGCAACGGACCGCTGGACCGACCGACCGACCAACCACCGGGTGACTACTATATACCCCCCCCAAACTTCATTTTTGGGGGTATAATGTTATATATACATTATAATGTAGGAACATACTTGTTAAAAACTGGTGTATCGTAACCTTTCTCTAGGGAATTCTTCTTGTATTCATAGGCAAACTGGAACAGAGCACGACTAAATGGACTACCAGACTTTACTTTGTCCCATACACCTTTATACAGTCTATCCATAATCACCTGAAAAATGACGATCACTAAAACAATGTAAACATATAGGAACTATTATTAAAGTGTTTGTGCAAAATGAATTATTCAAACATGACTGACAAATCATAAGCAATGTACATGAAATAGACCATTAGATCATTTTTGTGTCATTGCACCTAAAACCTTTGTAAGGTTTATAAAAGATTCAGTATGACACACTAGTGTTCTATTTACTGTTACCACTATACTGGTCTGGTATCAGTTTCCGAACTGAATTCAAGTTTTTTTTTTAATTGTCTTTTTTTTTAATAATAGACATTTATTAATAAAACATACAACAAGAGGGCCATGGTGGCCCTGAGGTCGCTCACCTGTATATAGCCCCCCCCCACCCCCCCCCCCTACGTTGCAGGGCCAATTTAACCCAAGGGCTTTTATTTGCACAAACTCGGTAGACACCCATAAGAAGATGTTTCATGCTAAACATCTAAGCTCTAGCTCATTGGGCTTTTTAAAAGAAGATTTTTTAAAGTTTTTACTATACACACATAGTTAGAAACAATGACACCCCTGGGGCCGGGCCAGTTTTGACCCCAGGGCTTTTATTTGAACAAACTTGGTAGACACTTATTAGAACATGTTTCATGCTAAATATCTTAGCTCTAACTCTTTTGGTTCTTTTAAAGAAGATTTTTTAAGTTTTTACTACAGTCAAACGTGTATTAAGCGACCGGGCAAGGGAAACACCCAAAACGGTCGCTTAATGAAACGGTCTCTTAAGACAGTCAGCATGATATAAAAGTCAAAGTTTATAAATGACATTTTTTTTATTCGGTGGGATTGTTTTTCAACTTCATTTTTATATAAAAGTACGCTCCGATAATCTAAATGGATGCAAATGTAAAAAATAACTTTCTGATATTTATTGACAAAACAGTTTCAAGATCCATTACGTACATGTTTGACATTTTTTCCAGAATATTTTAGCTTCTCCGTTGTTTTTCCTTGTCTCCAACACGAAAACCCTATTAGTGAGGATGTTTTCTGTTGTGCATTTTTCATTTGAAATAAACAAACTACATCTATTTGTTACGATTAATTTAATGGCTGATCAAGTTCAAGGTCAATTCAATGCAGTCTAAATGTCAACAAGCGAAGCGTATACACCATCTCAGTATGGGCGGAGAGCTGCATTGTTTATCCGATATTATTGGTTAATACACATCACGCGTATACTTAACTTCATTTGCATACGCTAAAACGGTATGGGAAATAGCTTTTCACACGTTTATTGTTGTGTTTTGATTGTTGACACTTGTGACATAACGAGGTGGCGTTCTCTAAAAACACAGTTACTTGACAGGTAAAAGTGGTCGTTTAATGAAAAGATTGATGTCAATTAGGTGACTAATTAGCGGTCGTTGGTCGCGTTGAGCAAAAGTCGCTTAATACATTAAAGATATAGAGAGAAAATGATCGGGGGGAATCTAAAGTGGTCGTTTAAGACAAAAGTCGCTTAATACACGTGGTCGTATGGGCAAGTTAGACTGTATATGCATATAGGGAAAATCAATGACCCCCTGGGGTGGTGCCAATTTTGACCCCAGGGCTTTTATTTGAACAAACTTGGTAGACACCTATTAGAACATGTTTGATGCTCAATATCTTAGCCATAGCTCTTTGAGTTCTTTAAAAGAAGATTTTTTAAGTTTTTACTATATGCATATAGGGAAAATCAATGACCCCCTGGGGCGGGGCCAATTTTGACCCCAGGGCTTTTATTTGAACAAACTTGGTAGACACCCATTAGAACATGTTTCATGCTAAATATTTTAGCTCTAGCTCTTTGGGTTCTTTAAAAGAAGATTTTATAAGTTTTTACTATATGCATATAGGGAAAATCACTGACCCCCCCCCCCCCCCCGGGCGGTGCCAATTTTGACCCCAGGGCTTTTATTTGAACAAACTTGGTAGACACCTATTAGAACATGTTTGATGCTAAATATCTTAGCCATAGCTCTTTGAGTTCTTTAAAAGAAGATTTTTTAAGTTTTTACTATATGCATATAGGGAAAATCAATGACCCCCCGGGGCGGGGCCAATTTTGACCCCAGGGCTTTTATTTGAACAAACTTGGTAGACACTTATTAGAACATGTTTCATGCTAAATATCTTAGCTCTAACTCTTTTGGTTCTTTAAAAGAAGATTTTTTAAGTTTTTACTATATGCATATAGGAAAAATCAATGACCCCCTGGGGCGGGGCCAATTTTGACCCCAGGGCTTTTATTTGAACAAACTTGGTAGACACCTATTAGAATAGTTTGATGCTCAATATCTTAGCCATAGCTCTTTGAGTTCTTTAAAAGAAGATTTTTTAAGTTTTTACTATATGCATATAGGGAAAATCAATGACCCCCCGGGGCGGGGCCAATTTTGACCCTAGGGCTTTTATTTGAACAAACTTGGTAGACACCCATTAGAACATGTTTCATGCTAAATAGCTTAGCTCTAGCTCTTTGGGTTCTTTAAAAAAAGATTTTTTAAGTTTTTACTATATGCATATAGGGAAAATCAATGACCCCCCGGGGCAGGGCCAATTTTGACCCCAGGGCTTTTATTTGAACAAACTTGATAGACACTCACTAGAAGATGTTTCATGCCAAATATCTAAGCTCTAGCTCTTATGGTTTTTTAAAAGAAGATATTTAAAGTTTTTTCTTTCGGTTGCCATGGCAACCAGAGTTCTGCATGGAATTAAATTCTTTGAACAATTTTTAAAGGTGACCACCAAAGGAACATTCCTGTGAAGTTTGGATGAAATTGGCTTAGTGGTTTATGAGGAGATGTCATTTAAAGTAAAAGTTTACGGACGGACGGACGACGGACGGACGCCGGGCGAAAAGCGATCACAAAAGCTCACCCTGTCACTTTGTGACAGGTGAGCTAAAAAACCTGAGCTCTAACTTCCTCCGAAAACACAATACAATACTACCTGGTGACATAAGCAATGTGCAAATTGAAGGTTAAATTTGGTCATTAAAAGTGTAAATTGTTCACTCTTGCAGAACCAGTTTCCGGATTTATATTAAGCTGTTCTTCATATTTGTTTTTAACAGATAATTATTCTAATATAATAGAATATTTCTTCTCACATATTTTACTGGCTTTGATTACTGTTAAAATAAGAGTGTGTTTTTGTTTGTGTACCGCTAGTTTTCATTAAGACAGTGCTGTGCTACCAGGTAGCAGTATGTCACACTCTTTATTTTTTAACTTTTCCTTTGTCTTAATACAATATATATTTCTTTAGAATTTACATTTAATCCTTAGCCAGCGAGCAGCAATTGATTGCACCCATGTTACCATTGTAGACCAAGATCATCTAGCACATAGGTGCCTTCTGATCATGGTCTGCACTGTTTGCTTTTCAATCAGTACAATTACATATTAAATATGATGAATGGTTTATCCAGACTGACAGAAGCACAGGTCCATTTATAATATTCAGTAGGCTAACAGTCTGGAGATATAACACAGTTATTGTAGACTTGAAGAACTACAGAACTAGATATGTAAAGGGAGATAAACTTACAGGTACTGCAGCCATCAGAGTAGGTTTTAGAACACTAATATCTCCTTGACTACCTTTCTTGATCTTGCTCGACTGAAAATAAAACATTACAATAAATACACTTATACAATAAATAGACTAATACAATAAATACACTAATACAATGAATAGACTAATACAATAAATAGACTAATACAATAAATACCCTAATACAATAAATAAACTAATACAATAAATAGACTAATACAATAAATACACTAATACAATAAATACACTAGTACAGTAAATACATTATCAGAAAGAAATACATTTACACAAGGAATATATACAAAATACAGAAACAAATACTGCAGTTTATAACTAATTTTTGTAAAATAAATAAATATTTTGAATGTCAAATGGTAATCATAGGAAACAGTTTAACCCTTTCATCTATGACTTTGTATAATGGAACTGTCCTATTTGGAATCTGAAACAATCCATTGCTAATAGGAGGGTTTTGTATATGTTTATCAAAATGTTAAAATTTAATAGCACCAGACTGCACAAATGAGCAAGGTGGCATTATGTCATACTGATAGAATAGCTCTGAAATTCTAAATCCCTGTTAGCTTTCAGAGTGTAAGAAACACATCTGCTTATCTTCACTTGAATGTCTTAATGAAGGTTCAAACCTGATCTGTGAGAGTGAGAGGTGAGGAGTATCCAATGGCAACACCATGTGACAGTGAGGCAGTTTCTGAAAAAAATATTTGCATACATGTACAAATATAAATACTTACAAATTAGTAAGATAAAATAAATGACAAACTTCCTAATTTTTATCAATTAAAATATTTGGCTTGTAAAAAAGCAAGATAAATGATCTCTACTGAGAATAAACTGGACATAGAGAGGAACAAAATTTCATTTTTATCTTATTATCTCAGGCACAAACTGGCAACTGGCCTTCTGTAAACTAGCTGGATAGCTTCCTCACTAGACAAAATTCAAAGTCTCCGATGGGATTCAAAATCAAAGCAGTGAAGGTCAAGTGATTTGAAGTCAGTGATCTTGACAACTTGGCCTAGGAGGCCAGTTTAAGCAGGGCTGCCAACAGCAAGTTGCAAAATCAGAGGAAAATACGCCGGGGGTCAAGGAGGCTGCGCAAGCCCCCTTTGCAGATCCAGGGCAGAGCCCTCTTGGGGGCCCAAGGGGCGAAGCCCCCGGAAGCTCCTGGATTCTGATGATTTGGTATGCCCTATTAAAATCAATTTCCTGGACTCTAAATTTGACTTCCTTGGTTGCCTTTAAAGCCATTCAGAGACATTTTTAGTTGGACTTCAGGTTTTCATCAGCCCTCAAAACAAACATCCGACATTTTGACAACAGACAAGAGCGACAATGTAAACTGTAATTTGATTGGTTATTCTAAAATAGAATGCCGGAAAAGACTCGATTTGACCAATGAGAAAAGCGCTTACAGACATACCATAGGCGGCTAGGGTAACGATAAAAGCCGAAGCGTGCCGGTTTTTTTTGGGGTACTGTATAAAATATGACGAATTAATTTATTGTTTTTGTCGAATTTACATCGATCTCAAAAATGACCCAGGACGGAAATCCGCGGAAAATCGGCAGCCCTGTTTAAGATAGATTAGCCAGAAACCAAACTGGCGACCACATGACTTGTAGTCAAACAACAGTCTTAGGTAGATGACTCTTAACAATCATAGAATTTGCATGAAGAACAAATGAGTTTAATTTACCTGCACTAAGTTCAAGTACATGAGCTAGAGGTAGATATCCAATGTATGTATCATGTGGTCCCAATCCCTCTATCCTCTGACACTGACCTGACATCCCCGACATCAGGTTACCATGACTTATAATAACACCTGTAATATCATTCATCAAATCATTAAATATAATTCACTTGTTCATTTAAACATTCCAAGACCAAAATGTTTCAGAAGTTTTCTCCCTGTACTAACCAGTAATAGTGTAATGTGCAATATGTTTTTTCTCATTAATCCATTGAAATTTAAAAACATGTTTCATAAGGTTTCGGTCATCAATCGAGGTAAAATAAAAAACTAACCAAGGGAGACAATTCATTAAAGCATAAAAATAATCTAATGGTTCTTGTTTTCAGCACCGTTTCAAACTGATTCTAATAATTTGCATTATTTTACAAGATAAACTAGATTCAGATTTATCAAGGATATCACGCAGGTAGAAATATTGTATTACCTTTAGGTTTACCAGTAGAGCCTGATGTATACATTATAACAGCTGTATCATCCCTAGATGGTTTTGTAACTGGTGTTCTCACTGTATAAATATAATATTACATGATAAATGTACAGATATTGTATAAAATATGACAAAATACAAGCAAGTTAATGCTGTATATATATATGACAATGTTGAATAAATATGACAATGTTGTATAAATATGACAATGTTGTATAAATATTTCAGTGTTGTATAAATATGAGTGTTGTATAAATATGACAGTGTTGTATAAATATTTCAGTGTTGCATATATATGACAGTGTTGTATAAATATGACAGTGTTGTATAAATATGACAGTGTGGTATGTATATATATATATATATATATATATATATATATATATATATATATATATATATATATATATATATATATGACAGTGTTGTATAAATATGACAGTGTGGTATAAATATGACAGTGTTGTATAAATATGACAATGTTGTATAAATATGACAGTGTTGTATATTTCAGTTTTGTATAAATATGACAGTGTTGTTTAAATATGACAGTGTGGTATATATATATGACAGTGTTGTATAAATATGACAGTGTTGTTTAATATGACAGTGTTGTATAAATATGACAGTGTTGTATAAATATGACAGTGCTGTTTAATATGACAGTGTTGTTTAAATATGACAGTGTTGTTTAATATGACAGTGTTGTATAAATATGACAGTGTTGTATAAATATGACAGTCTTGCTTAAATATGACAGGGTTGTATAACTATGAGAATATTGTATAAATATGATAGTGTTGTATAAATTTGGGGGGGAAAAGGATTACGGTATTAAAACAATATGCTTATTGATATGTAAATGTTGAGTTGCACAAATAGAACCTACTATTATCAGGCTCAGCTCCAATCAATTCAACTTCTGCAAACGTCAATATTTTAATATGGCTCGGATAATCTTTCTTGGAAACACTTTGTTCATCACACATGATAATCAGGTGAGTAACCTTCGGGATCTGGTCAAAGATTCCCTGTAAATATAACACATATATAAAAGTACCAGTTTAAGTAACTGAAAATTGCAAATTAGTACTGCTTTTTGTCTGCAGAAGGGCATTTCTTAAAATACCTGTAATTATGTCAACCTTACTTTCCTTATTTTTGTAATGGCCTTGTCTGCTTTGAATTTGGAACAGTCCATTAGTAGTTGAGAGATTTATATTTGAAACTACCGGTCTCTTATTTCTGCCACTAGCACTCAAATGGAAAAAAATGCATAAACTATATTTGGTTAAAATAAAGGATTCTTACTCTTAGTGCCTAAAAGGGAAGATGGATATCCAATATATTTGAAAACTTAGACAGGCAGAAACATTGCTAGCTTGAACAACATAAAATTTAGCTTAAATATGTTTGTTTTTGAAATATGTATTATTCATATTCTTCTTGTACCAACTAGCACAGACATCTTTTAAGGACACACAACAGGATAGCAGTTAGGCTTAAATTCATGATTCAAAAGCTAAGGATCAGATGCCTTAACCACTTAATAATATAATGTGCCAAGTAGGTATTGAATCCAATGTGCAATGGGAAGACAATCAAATCCATTGGCTTTAGCAATGAAAGAGTTCCATTATTATTCTAGTATGTTACACAGTCGAATTTCTATATAGCAAGTCTATTCATGAACAAGAAATAGTCACAGGCTGTTAGGTGAACAGATGTGCTAGTTAGTGTCGACACTTAATTATCTTGTATCATGCTAGTTAGTGTCGACACTTAATTATCTCGTATCATGTTAGTTAGAGTCAACACTAATTATCTCATATCATATTAGTGAGTGTCAACACTAATTATCTCATATCATATTAGTGAGTGTCAACACTAATTATCTCATATCATATTAGTGAGTGTCAACACTAATTATCTCATATCATGCAAGTTAGTGTCAACACTAATTATCTCGTATCATGTTAGTTAGTGTCAACGCTAATTATCTCATATCATATTAGTGAGTGTCAACACTAATTATCTCATATCATATTAGTGAGTGTCAACACTAATTATCTCATATCATGCAAGTTAGTGTCAACACTAATTATCTCGTATCATGTTAGTGAGTGTCAACACTAATTATCTCGTATCATGCTAGTTAGTGTCAACACTAATTATCTCGTATCATGCTAGTTAGTGTCAACACTAATTATCTCATATCATATTAGTGAGTGTCAACACTAATTATCTCATATCATGCAAGTTAGTGTCAACACTAATTATCTCATATCATATTAGTGAGTGTCAACACTAATTATCTCATATCATGCAAGTTAGTGTCAACACTAATTATCTCGTATCATGTTAGTGAGTGTCAACACTAATTATCTCGTATCATGTTAGTGAGTGTCAACACTAATTATCTCATATCATATATGTGAGTGTCAACACTAATTATCTCGTATCATGCTAGTTAGTGTCAACACTAATTATCTCATATTCATATTAGTGAGTGTCAACACTAATTATCTCATATCATGCAAGTTAGTGTCAACACTAATTATCTCGTATCATGTTAGTGAGTGTCAACACTAAATATCTCGTATCATGTTAGTTAGTGTCAACACTAATTATCTCGTATCATGTTAGTGTCAACACTAATTATCTCGTATCATGTTAGTTAGTGTCAACACTAATTATCTCGTATCATGTTAGTTAGTGTCAACGCTAATTATCTCGTATCATGCAAGTTAGTGTCAACACTAATTATCTCGTATCATGTTAGTTAGAGTCAACGCTAATTATTTCATATCATATTAGTGAGTGTCAACACTAATTATCTCATATCATGCAAGTTAGTGTCAACACTAATTATCTCATATCATGTTAGTTAGAGTCAACGCTAATTATTTCATATCATGTTAGTTAGTGTCACCGCTAATTATCTCGTATCATGTTAGTTAGTGTCAACACTAATTATTTCATATCATGTTAGTTAGTGTCAACGCTAATTATCTCGTATTATGTTAGTGAGTGCCAACACTAATTATCTCATATCATGCAAGTTAGTGTCAACACTAATTATCTCGTATCATGTTAGTTAGTGTCAACACTAATTATCTCGTATCATGTTAGTTAGTGTCAACACTAATTATCTTGTATCATGTTAGTTAGTGTCAACACTAATTATCTCGTATCATGTTAGTTAGTGTCAACACTTATTATCTCATATCATGTTAGTTGGTGTCCAACACTAATTATCTTGTATCATGTAACTGTCAACACTAATTATGTCGTATCATGTTAGTATGTGTCAACACTAATTATCTCATATCATGTAACTGTCAACACTAATTATCTCATATCATGTTAGTGTCAACACTAATTATCTCGTATCATGTTAGTTGGTGTCAACACTAATTATCTCGTATCATGTAACTGTCAACACTAATTATCTCGTATCATGTTAGTTTTAACACTTATTATCTCGTATCATGTAACTGTCAACACTAATTATCTCGTATCATGTTAGTGTCAACACTTATTAACTCGTATCATGTTAAACTTGTGTAAAAGACTTGCCTTGCATTGGACTTGGAACATACCAAAAGAAGATGAAGTGTTTTCAGTATCACTGAATACAAAAATTTGGCAGCAAACAGTTAAACCTGGTAAGACTGTCCATTATACTGGACGACTGGATAAAATATTATTTGCCATTAATTTTCCAAAGGTTAAAATCAAGACTAAGTTAAGTGAATGTAACAAGTACATATTTGTAAATGACCTACCTGAAACTTGGGTAGAAGGTCAGCTGATGTGATGACATAGCTGACTTCACTCTCATTGATACCATGTACCAGGGCATCTTCTCCTAATGTTGCATACAATGTCACAACTAAAATATACAGAAACAAAAACTCCTGTATTACATGCAGTGTACAGCAATCCACTATAAAACAGACTTTTAAACAGATTAGCACACCTAGGTAGATTAAAAGTTTAAGTAAAGGAGCCTGAAAGATGCTTTTCAGATTAAACAAGATATGTTTGTAAAACATGTATGCCCCCTATCAGCAGCCAATTAGTCATGTGATAAGGTTATTATGCATGACTTCTGACCCAGTGATCAAACAATTAATAAGGGTTATCAAGTATCTACTGGTCATGACCTTGACCCCTTGACCCAAAACTCAATAGGGGTCATCTGCTGGTCACGACCAATCATTATACAAAGTTTGAAGTTCCTAGGCCTAAGTGTTTTTAGTTAATTGATCAGAAACCGTTTTTACCTACAAGGTCAATGTGACCTTGACCTTTGACCCCTTGACCCCAAAATCAATAGGGGTCATCTGCTAGTCATGACCAATCACCATGCCAAGTTTGAAGTTCCTAGGCCTAACGGTTCTTTTATTATTGATCAGAAACCGTTTTAACATACAAGGTCAATGTGATCTTGACCTTTGACCCCAAAATCAATAGGGGTCATCTGCTGGTCATGACCAATCACCATGCCAAGTTTGAAGTTCCTAGGCCGAAGCATTCTTTAGTTATTGATCAGAAACCGTTTTTACTTACAAGACAATGTGACCTTGACCTTTAACCCCTTGATCCCAAAATCATTAGGGGTAATCTGCTGGTCATGACAAATCTCCATACCAAGTTTGAAGTTCCTAGGCCTAAGCGTTTTTAGTTAATTGATCGGAAACAGTTTTTACCTACAAGGTCAATGTGACCTTGACCTTTGACCCCTTGACCCCAAAATCAATAGGTCATCTGCTGGTCATGACCAATCATCATACCAAGTTTGAAGTTCCTAGGCCTAAGGGTTCTTAAGTTATTGATCGGAAAGCATTTTTACCTACAAGGTCAATGTGACCTTGCCCTTTGACCCCTTAACCCCAAAATCAATAGGGATCATCTGCTGGTCATGACCAATCACCATACCAAGTTTGAAGTTCCTAGGCCTAAGGGTTCTTAAGTTATTGGTCGGAAACCGTTTTTATCTAAGAGGTCAATGTGACCTTGACCTTTGACCCCTTGACCCCAAAATCAATGGGGGTCATCTGCTGGTCATGACCAATCACCATACCAAGTTTGAATTACCAGGGCCTAAGGGTTCTTTAGTTATTGATCGGAAACCGTTTTTACCTACAAGGTCAATCTGACTTGACCTTTGACCCCTTGACCCCAAAATCAATAGGGGTCATCTGCTGGTCATGACCAATCAACCATACCAAGTTTGAAGTTCCTAGGCCTTAAGGTTCTTTTGTTGTTGATCGGAAACCGTTTTTACCCAAGAGGTCAATGTGACCTTGACCTTTGACCCTTGACCCCAAAATCAAAAGAGGTCATCTACTGATCATGACCAATCACCATACCAAGTTTGAAGTTCCTAGGCCTTAAGGTTCTTTAGTCATTGATTGGAAACCGTTTTTGCTTACAAGGTCAATGTGACCTTGACCTTTGACCCCTTGACCCCAAAATCAATAGGGGTCATCTACTGGTCAT
This sequence comes from Ruditapes philippinarum, assembly GCF_026571515.1. Lineage (NCBI taxonomy): Eukaryota > Metazoa > Mollusca > Bivalvia > Venerida > Veneridae > Ruditapes > Ruditapes philippinarum. The sequence goes on along the minus strand of NW_026862205.1, from coordinate 108,135 downwards.
GACCAATCACCATACCAAGTTTGTAGTTCCTAGGCCTAAGGGTTCTTTAATTATCATTCGGAAACCATTTGGTCTACGGACCGACAAGTGCAAAGCAATATACCCCCTTTTCTTCGAAATGGGGGCATAATAAAAATAAATGAAAAATCACTAAATCTTAATTCAATTTGTTTTAAAAAATCTCAATTCCTGAAATGAAAGAACAAAGAAGTCAATTATTATGGAACATCTTACTCGCAATCGACATCCACTGTAAATAACCAGTCTAAGTAAATGCAATGCTTACCCTACTCAACTTTTGAAATGGATTAGTCCAGTTTAAAATTTGGAACTGTCCATCAATATTTTCAGGGATGTCAGTATCAAAATATTTAAATTCATTAGCCACCAGTATAGAACTAGAGGCAACATGGTTTCCATTCAAAATTGTTTAAAAACCCATTTATATGTATCTTTATATCATCTTAAAAACTGTTGATAACACACCCTTATTATCTCCCTTTCATCAATGTTTGTACAAAAATAGTGAGCACAAAGGGACACAGCACAAGAAATATCCATTTAACACTTTTCCTGCTGAAATTTTATAATGGACCTACCCAGGTTTGAATTTAGAACAGTCCATTCAAAGTTCAAGAAAGTTATTTCAACAGTGTTATTATGGACGGGGGGTGTGGGGGTCATCTAGTTTCGATAATTCCCCCCCCATTTTTTCGAGGGGGGGGGGAATTTTAGCAGTAAAAAAGGAAAAAGATCAAAAAAAGTAATTAAAAATTTTCATTTTTTTTTAAAAACCCCCCCCCCCGTTTTGAATCCCGGAATAAAACTGTATCAAAAAATTAAAAATTGCTAGCCAAAAAGTCTATGCATGTGGAAGATGGCTAAAAGGGTTTAAGTGTCGACTAAATATCATACTACCTTATTGGGGCAAACCCTGTTCCCTTTAGCAAAAAGGACCCGTTGGGGACTGTAACTTAAAATTTTTTGCTTTTTTTACAAATTAAAAAAAATAAATTTTGTATAAACTAACAGTATAGAGCCTGCAGGCTGGTCTGGCTCTATACTAGTGGCAAAGACTTATTTCTTTTTGGCTTCAGCAGGTAAAAGGTTAAGATTTTTTGTCATTATTATATGTAAAATCTACTTTAAAAATCAAGAAAGTAAAAAACATTACTATAAAATCTAAAACTACAGCTCATAATCAGCTGCTCATTTTCAAGTACATTTTATCTTATCCTTGAAGTGTTCACAGTTATAACGACTTATCTATGTCACAAGTATTGAGCACAACCATACAGTCTAACAAGTGCATGTACTGTTGGATGCAAACTTTTTTTATAATTCTTACGCTGAAATCCATCAAATTAAAAAATCAACAATTAATAGGTGTGAAATCAAAGTTACTTTAAAACTCCACTAAGAATTAAGGTTAGTTTCTATTTTCGTGGCACAAGTAAGTCTTACTTCTTAAAAACAGTAGAAATAGACTATGATACCATAAAATATACTTCTATAATGTAAATAAATATTTCATTTAATCAGAAACCAAATTCACCATAGATGAAATGGGCAGACTGAGTTTTTTCACAAATATGTTAACATCTTATACACATGGAATAGTACTAGACTTCGGAAATATTTAGTCTGAAATTTTCATAAATAGGTCTATATTCTTTAAGATGTCAAATTTCTGAACAACTTCAAGCTTTCACTTACACTTCCTGTGCTCTTTCCCTGATAGAAATCAGTCCATTAACAAGAAAAGTATCTATAAAATTATCACATAAACAAGAAGGATGTGTGCGCGATAAAAACCAGTGTGTGTGTGTGTGTGATACTCAACACCTGATTTGGTAATCCTGATAAAAATTCTCCAGTTATGATCTAGGTTCCCGACTGTTTCTTACCTGGAAAGTTATATTTAAAACAAGCTTGTGCAGCAATCATCCATTCAGCCCTGGTCTCAGCATATATGAGGGTATTAGAGCGAGGTTTCTGTCCTAAAGCTAATAAACCACTGCCTAAGTTGGTTATACGTGTAAATACCTCCTCGAATGATATCCAGTTATATTCACCAAGTATCACCTGTACATAAAACAAACACAACATGGAAGTTTACCTTTAAAAACAAGAAAAGAAAATTGATTACATTTGTAATTATAAGATAAGTCAAAATACCTAATAAAATGTTGTTACTGTTTTCAAACATGTAACAAAACATAAAAAGAACATTTTAACTAAACTAAATATTCCTTACATTTTCAATTATACTAGCATAGAGCTTTATCAAAATGCTCCTATGCCCATTATTTCAGACACGATTCTGAACTTGACTAAAACCATTATTTTCCTTCAACCATGCCAGATATTTTTATTCACATGAAAGTATAAATGTTTACAAAAGCAAACAATATTAGTACCTTTTTAAAGACTTTTCCATTCGGTTGCTTTTCGTCCTCTTCGCGGAGAACTTCTCTCGTACCAAGACATTTTTTACCGCCATATATTCTAACAGCACGTATGAAGAGATCATCTAAAGTACGGCATTCTGGGAAGGGTGTGGTTGTGAGCTCTTTTAAAGCAACTTCTACAGCCCTGTATGGAGTATCAGGATCTACATCTAATCTCTTTGCCTGAAATCATACAAAGCAAATCATACAAAGCAAATCATACAAAGCAAATCATACAAAGCAAATCATACAAAGCAAATCATACAAAAAAAAGAATTCTGGCTCTAAGAATGTTCCTTCTAGAGTCTGTTTTGATGCTGTACATACACGAGAAAGTTCAGGATTCATTTTATTTAGTTTTCTTCTCACCAATGGAATAGATTTTTACCAGATATGGAAAAGGTAATTTAGCTTGGTCTGTGAGTGAGTACTTAAGCTTTAGTTTATTATTTTCAGAAATTGTCTTCATCAAATGTTAAGTTAGTTTTACATATTCACCGATAATTTACACATGGTTGAAATGTCACTTTCATGTAACCCTGGGTGAACTGATTATAACAAATATGGTAATTAAATTTATGTACATGTTCAATTTACATAATTAATGAATTCATTTTCCGGAAACAATAACATGAAATAAATGAGTGAAAAACATTAAAACTAAGTTTATATATGTAATTATTCATTTCAGACAATACATAATTTGATTACATTTCTGGGAAATTCCCATTTTGAGATATGCCTGGATACAGACCTTTAGCCTATTTGATCGTTTCAGCTTTTCTCCAGGCTGGCACACAACATAGTAAGGTACAAAGGTGACAATGTTGTAGACCAAGGTCACTGCTCTAAACACACCAAACACTAGGTGCAGTAATATGTCCGCCATCACTGCACAATGTAGATTTTACTATCCTTCATAGGAAATTTGCCATCTCTGTAAATTAATAGAAAATAAAATATGTTACATGGCAAAGATTAACAAGGATGTCAGTCCTTTCATACATGTAACAATTCCTCATTAATACAGTTTTATAAATACATGTACATGTACTTCAGGAACACATGGTTAGAATTTAAAATTCTTGATAAAAAAATCTTGAAAATTGTCCTGGATAAGCAGTAGATCTGAGATAATAGGGCCACTTAAGGATAGTCAAACTATTTCCATGTCTAACACTAGATTCTGGGTATTCTCTTTCTTGATCAGAATCTAGATTCTTCATTGAGGAGATAATGCCCATTCATAATAAACAGCTTATTATTTCAACTTGTAGTACAATTAGACTATAGGGCCCCTGATGGGTCCAGGGCAATGTTCTAGTTAGGCATCACTAAGGGACTTGGGGCCAGAGACCCCCTGAAGCTCCAGCACTTAAGCTATTTTATTGACATATCAAGTTTCTCTTTTGATACCAACACGTATATCCATATCAATATTCTTTGCTTAAAAGGAAGAAAAGAAATTAAAACCTACTTAAGATTCAAGTGTCATCATGCAATGCAGCACTACAGCACTTTAAACTATTATATGCAAAATGTCATTGTCCAATTAAAAATATGAGCCGTGTCACGACAAAACCAACATAATGTGTTTGCGACCAGCATGGATCCAGACCAGCCTGCGCATCCGCGCAGTCTGATCAGGATCCATGCTGTTCGCTATCAGTTTCTCTACTTGTAATAGGGTTTGTAAGCGAACAGCATGGATCCTGATCAGACTGCACGGATGCGCAGGCTGGTCTGAATCCATGCTGGTCGCAAAGCCACTATGTTGGTTTTGTCATGACACGGCTCATATTTTTAATTACTTGCCGGCAAACATAGTTACAGTAACTGTAACAAATTTGTCCTGTAAAGATCATGAAAAAGCATTTTAAAGTACATGTACAGACAGTACTGCAGTTTGCAGATTTTAGGCACTTAACTAACTTGTAATCACATTGGACCTTTATAAGGATAGGTCAAGATTTACCGATTGAGATAAATGCAACAAGTTCATTTTTACTTAATTGCATTTGGCAATCTACAACCATGAAGATCAATGTCAAGATATACATGTATTAGCTAATGCATTTGTTTTTATCCATGTCAAGATATATCATTTCTTTTTTGAAAAATAGAGGACATATTGACCTACATTTTTACTAACAGTGTGAAAAAGTTGTTAAAAAGTTTTATCAATCTTGCAACTTGAAATTCAAGTTCAAGAAACTGTGTAATGTTTATTTAACCTTCCACCTGCTAACTTTGTGATAAATGTGTCTTATTTTGAATTTTTGAACAGTATGTTTTAAAAATTCAAAATTTTGATCTCAACATACTAAAATTTAGAACCACCAATATGGAATCTGTGAAGGCTGCATAGATGTATAGGCTGGCACAAAACTCCATAAAGTGACATAAGAAAGACTCTACTTAAAGTTCAATACCTTTACCTGGTTTATTAAGGTCAATGACCTACTGGAGCCTGTATTTAATTAAGAACAAACTAAATGTTTTCATTGAGAAAAGAAACATCATAAATGTCATAATGTTATCATTTATAATAGAGATATACATGTATTTCTGCTATTTTCAAATAAATCCTATAAAATCTCGTGAAATGACAAAAGAAATACAAACAATATTGTTGTCTCTATCCAATCTATATATCCAACTGTTTTTTCTTAAACACCCGCAATCAAGACATTCGTTTTCATTATTATCCAATGACAACATAATAAAATCCAATAAAATATTAACCAACCTTGATGAAACAAAAGAAAATCCCTTTAATACTTAATATAACTTTCAAGGTCTATTTCATGTTAAGTGTATTATCCAATATAAAGCCTGCTTTCGGGCTGTATGATCTGATGTACTGTTTATCTTAAGCAAACCTTCTATATTTGTGATATGACAATTTAATGACATAAAAACCTTAAGATGTTAACTACAGTAAAAATTGAATAATCTGGCCTCTTTAAATCATATGTATACTTCGCCATCCTGTATTGTCAAATTATTACATCTCTACTTGGTATGTACTCTTAAAAAGAGCAACTTTTGGACATTGACACTTATTAAAACACTGTGAATGTACGTTATTTAACCCCAATCAAGTATTGGTGATAATATTAAACCACATGTGACAAATGTTTGAAAGATTGAAACAATTCAACATATTATTTCATTCACCAAAGCATGCTACACGACCACATAGTGAATAGATAATTTTACAAATTTTTATAAAATCAATTTTATGTTAGTTAATCCCTTTAAGATAAAGACGCTGTACTTTGTACTGTTTAGTACACAGGTACTCTAATTTATCATAACCATGTCACATATTTAGGTTAAGTACATCCATAATTTCAACGCATCAGGCAGAGTATTATAATACAACTTTTATAAAAAAATGTGCTCTCTCCTTTTTCTCTTCCTTTTTTATGAGTCAGATTTATTATTTTGCAGTGAATAAGTTTTGACTTAAAAAGTGTGGAATTTTTTTTATGAAAACTGTAGATTGACTTGAATTTCTTCAAATTAATCTGGCAAACATTTTTTGTTGGTTTTAATTTGATCTGTTTATTTTCCATGTCAACTGAAATTTTTAAAATATCAACAATGTAACTGCAGTCTTTGTGCTTCCAACTAGTTTTGTAAAAGTCATTTAATTTAAAATAACAAATTTCTGGTAAAAGTATTTGTGTAATTTGCCTTATAACCCTTCCACTGCTGGAACGTAGTCATTTTAAACCTCTACCACCAGTGTTACTAAGAGCCAAGCCAGCCTGCACCCAACCAGCCTGACCAAGCTCTCTTCTCTCCTGTTGGCATTTTCATCGTGATACCCCTAAACTGAAAATGGACAGTTCCAAAAATGGGAGCTGGACAAGTAAATTTAAGAAAATGACTAAATAAAGGGTTTAAATCTCAGGCTTGTTCAACTTATAATTTTTATCTTGTCTCAAAGCAATAAATCAATGGGTTACATGATGATGACAGTCAAGTAAGAATGGTAGGGATTGCCCTTGGATCAAAGTGTGATGCTGGCAAAGATATACATGTAGATACAGACTCCTTGGTTAAGTATATCTCTTCAAATATATATGTAGTAAATACCCCAGACTGTATATGGTTAATCACAATTTTCAAGCAGTCTCTGTCTGCCAAGATAAAATGAATAGGTTCCAATCTCATACATAACAATAAAAGAAAGACAAGTGAATAATTAACATACATTTGCCAGTGTCTATTCTAGGAATTGAAAAATAGGGGTGATTTTCCCCCCTCTATTTCAAAAAAGGGGGCGATTTTCAAATTCAAGGGGTGCCAATATAAACTGCCAATGTTAAATTGTCTGCATTAAAGTTACACTGAGGCGTTCAACCAATGAAATAATTAAAACGAAAATATTTAAGGCAGCAGCCCTTAATTTTTAAACGAAAAACAAATTATTACAGAACTGTCGCGATTGATTATAAAGGGATTGACAATACAAACAATCAACCTATCTTTCACGTCTAGATCATAGCCAAGCTAGGAATTGCCTCATTTTTCTTGATTATTTACTACACTAAAATGGCGCCCAACTGTCAGACCTAGAACACTAGTTCCGGTCGGTACGGAACATTCAGTTAATTTCCGTCAACTCACGTAACTAGTACCATACGGTTCTAAATCATTATAATTAGCGTACAGTTACCTCCCTTCGGTTTCCGGTGTAAATGTAAACAAAACAACCAAATATAATGCAGGATGGAAGTTTTAAGATTTTATTAACTTTTTTATAGATGCGCAATTTTCACGCACATGATTTTGAATTGAGCGCGATCTGTGAAATACAAGCGTGAATCGCGCAATCGCGCGTCCTAGAATAGACACTGTTTGCTTAAAGGGACTCCACTGAGGTTTTTTGACATTATGGGACTGAAAATATTTTTTCTAGATAAATGTGCCATTTGATGTAGGTTTAGACCACTAATATTTGTGCAAAATTTCAGATCATTCAAACACTTCGTTTCTCCAGAATGATTATTCGCATTGCAAAAAAATGACCCAAAATGAAAAGCATTTCAAATCAGGCTAAGAAAAGCATGAAAATGTAATTTTCAATTTATTTCATAGTTAATTTCTTAACTATCTTTGCATATATTTCTGAATAAAGTGCCCCAGCTCATTTATGTAAGAAATTTAAATGTTATGTTTTTATGCTTTTAAACCTCATTGGAGTCCCTTTAATGTTCCTAAATTAAAATAGGATAGCACTGAAGTAATGCCTGAAAAGCTCATGTTGGGTTTAAGATCTCGAAACTGCTACAAAACACTCAGCGCATGTTAAAACATGGTGGTGGTGTATTTCACAAAATTTGATACAACTATTGCCTGTTATCATTCAGTATTGTCAATTTTTCACAAAGTTCCTCACATGTGTGACATTGCTTGGGAATCAATGTTATCATAAAGTAAGCTATCTGATAATCATGATCAATTTTAACTCAAAATCAATAAAATGCCACAAAGCCATGTTTTCTCCATTTTTCCAATCATGCATATTTATGTTAACAAAATTCTGCGGCAGCGTTCAAATATTTTGCCACAAATGACAAACTTATGAATACTTAATACATTACAAACACCTCAAGGGAATATATGGAACAACTTTAAATAAATTTGAAAAACTGAAACATTGCAAAAATCAATGTTTTGGCTTAAATCAGTATCTCACCTGATCACATAGTGAGCTAAACATTAATACCTCACCTGATCACACAGTGAGCTAAACATTAATATCTCACCTGATAACAAAGTGAGCTAATTATGAATACTCACATGATCACACAGTGAGCTAAACATTAATACCTCACCTGATCACACAGTGAGCTAAACATTAATACCTCACCTGATCACAAAGTAAGCTAAACATTAATACCTCACCTGATCACACAGTGAGCTCAACATTAATACCTCAACTGATCACACAGTGAGCTAAACATTAATACCTCACCTGATCACACAGTGAGCTAAACATTAATACCTCACCTGATCACATAGTGAGCTAAACATTAATACCTCACCTGATCACAAAGTAAGCTAAACATTAATACCTCACCTGATCACAAAGTAAGCTAAACATTAATACCTCACCTGATCACAAAGTAAGCTAAACATTAATACCTCACCTGATCACACAGTGAGCTAAATATAAGTATTTCACCTGATCACACAGTGAGTTAAACATTAATACCTTACCTGACTCATAATGAACCTAATATATTCAAATTGTACCTGATCACACAACAAAAGCTAAGTCAGGTGTGCTAAAATCAATTGCAGCTATTCTGGATAACATACAGATAATTTAAACAACAACAGTTGTTGTTGTTGATCATTTAAACTTTTGGTTCAATTGAAACTGAAGAAACTGGAGCTACACAGAAGAATGTGACAAACATTACTTAATATGCAAATTGAAGTATTGGGTAATGTTGTAACGTAATGTGTATTGCAGCTTGCATTGCCATGCCAGAGTTTAATAAATCATGAAAACATCAACAGCTCTACTGGTAGCAGGAGGGGGAATCAATAAATACTCATTAAATACACTGTAAATTACACTTACATCTATCAGTCTGTATGACTGTTGCACAGGAGACTGTATACAGCACTATAGCCATCAACAATAAAACAAGAATAGCTCCAATATCTAGTCTAGACATTTTCTATCTAATTATATACTGGTTGGGGAGATAAACTCGGCCGAAAATCAGTTTTTTGGGGGCATATTTCATTTATTTGTTTAAGTATTCTGATGAATCTTGCACCATAATAAACTTCAGCTCTTTGATTTTCCGGTATCACCATAAAAGTTATATTTAGAAACATAACGGGTAATTTTGAGAGGCCCTGGAAGAGGTACTTAAAAAGGATATTTTTAACGCACGCGAGTAGATAATTCCGGCTCTTTGTTTTTCTTCTTAAATGAATAAGTTAAAACGTAAAATAACATGTTTAGACATTTTATTATTTCTTTGCTGATCATATATGTCAAATAAAAAAATATTTGTTACCAAAATATTGAGCAATACGTTAGTATAATGAATATCTATGATCACACGATATTTATATGCAACGTACTATGTAACATATAAATCATTTTTACGTAAAAACACATGCATTATCATTTATTAACGTATAACGAAATATGTAGTTAAAGAATTAAAATCAAATTTATTTTTGCTTAGCTTAACAGAGTGAAGAAGAAATTAATTTAGTAGTATTCAACCTACACAATAACATATAAAAATCAGTCTTTCAATCCATTCCACTTAAAGATTACAATTGTGTAATCAGCCTTTTTTCTGAGTTAGCAAGACAAAAGTGAGTCTGAATTTCATCTACAAAATGCATTGCTTTACCGGTAGTCGGTCAATTTACAAAAGTACCCCTGTGCGGGCCTCAAAATGAGCATCTGCTGCACATGCGCACAACAATGGGATTCCTGTACTTTTTATAGGCATGTTTTGTAAACAAACAGGTTAAAGTCTGTGTTATTTTTTAAATATCTTACCAAACTTGACAAAATTTCCAGATATTGTCGAATTCCAGCGATAGTATGAGATGGTGAGCTTGATTAGATTAAAAATTCCGATAACTCGATTTAATTATAAAAAGCCGAGTTTATCAACCAGCCGAAGTTATCTCCCCAACCAGTATCCACACACTGCTTTGCCTTATCATAATGAATGTTTTTATAACCTTAAAGACTGTAAATTTCAATGATAAAACAAGGTAAATCAAAACCTGTATATTAGAGAAATTACTTAAGATAACTTCAATTGATGCAAATAATTTATCAGTTACCAAACACCTTTCATGGACATCCTACATTGTAACAGCATTCAAAATCTGTAAAATTGAGATTATGGTTAGAAGAATTTGCATTTAATCTTTTCTTTATTGGTCAGGCGCTAAAGGATAATAATATATCAACATTGTAAAAATAATATGAAGTACAAATCAGGTAATCAAAAAACACTGCCTTTATTGACAGAACATTTTTTTTTACTGTGGAGGCAAATTCAAATATAGGCAAGGTGGTTATGAGCAGTAAATATTAAACAGTAGATACTTCAATGATACCATTACCAGAGCTGTTTATGTCAATCAGCATTCTTTAATACATAGATATTCTCTAGGACCGAAGGCTTATAAATAATGACAAGTGCCTGGAAGATATCTTTTTGAACATTATGCTAGTGCATTTACCTTACTTATTCCAATGTCAGCAGATTTAGTGGTTTTATTTAACCATAATGCCTTCCAGTTGGAAAATTGTATACATCTTTTAATTCAGTAAAGAGGAAGTAAAATCCAGATAATCAATTAAACATCAACGTTAACAGTTCAAATGTTATTAATTTAGGTTTATTGGGAAGAAAAATCTAAAATGACTAGTATTATAAATGTACTTATTGTTTAGTGACATGAAAATAAGAATGACCGCGATACAAATCTCTATTGTTTGGTAGCTTTTAGACAATAATATTATTATAAATGGGAAAATAAGGAAAATAATTACATTATATGTTATGTATCATAGTATTGTCAATATGAATATATAAATATAAATACAGCAAAAGTGAAAATATGGTAAGTGTTTTAATACTAAATAATAGTTGTTATCCGGAACTCTGCAAAAGTATGTTTACCAAGCTAATGTCCTGGTATAAACAAAATTTTACCATTATAGCTTCACAGTGCACTACTGTTCACAATAGATTTGTCAGATGTGTGCACCCCCATATAGCTGGGAAAACATAAAAATATTCTAAACTTTAGAGTAAGTATATTGCATTAATAGTATAAATTTGCTTCTGCTAAATAAGGGCAGTATTAAGTACTGTCTAACCTGCCTATAGCCGTCAGCAAGGGGACTAAGCTAAAATGACCGCTATATCAAGGTTGACATGGATATCATTAAATGTCACAATAAAATATACATGTAGCTCTATATGGATATATTCTGTTGAAAATAGAAATATATTCTTTTTCATTACAAAAGCAAATATATGTACTATTTCACTCAACAATATCTCTACAAATACTGAATAAATCATCACACAGCTATGTGTGACACAAAAGAGAATGGACGGATGGACAGACAAGGGTAAATCTAAATGCCCCCCCCCCCATCTAAAAATGACATTGTGGACAAAAGGCCCGCCTCCCCTCCCCAGTCAAAATATATTGACATGCTAAAGCTTGATTCAGAATCTTGCTTTTACGAGATATTGCCAAGACACGAAAATAGCACAATATCTCGTCACGCAGTACATCTACATTATACTGCTTAACAATCAATTCTGATTATGACTAGCAGGCATGTTGTCAGGGAACTGTTAATAAAAGAAATTATCTAAATGCAAATTAAAAAGTTAAAAGAATAAAAGTTCTACAAGACTATTAAAAAGTGTGCAATTTAGAATTTATAGAATGGGTCAAGCCTCTCAGTAAAGATGTTTAAACTGGGACTAGACTGAACAGTTAGAGGAAGGCTATTCCAAAGACGTATGCTCCTAGAAAAGAAAGAATTTTGATGATATTGTGTCCTTGAGTAGGGTATCAGGTAGTTCAGATTTCTTGTTTGAGTAAGGTAATGGTGGTCAACAAAAACAATGTTGTTTTGTATTTTACACAATTAGTTGGACAATAATCATAATTCTTCTAGTTCTACTGTATCAATTATGGATTGGGAATTATCAACTAGTGCAGATTATGAATTATAACTTGCATATATCGTCGCCTTGGAAATCTTACATTAGGACAATGACTGTAGCTACATTTCCAACCAATTATTATAGGAGTAAAGGAAACATTTCACAGTGCCTAGATCCCGGCACATATTTTTCTTATAAACTATAGCTAAATATATGTTTTGTTATAGGAAATATTTGGAAAATAGTAAATTAAAACTGAAGTTAACGTAACAAAATAAAATTTAATGTTGTCACGAACAAGTAAAATAGGAATATACTTACACAAAATGACAGCTCTACTCTGCAAAATCTCGGGAAGGGTTCGGGCGTTAACTATAATTTCGCTAGCCAATAACGCAATCGGAACATCTCGGTTATTATCAGTAACTTTATTTGACTAAAACATGCATATGCCCACTTATGTACAATTATAACCAAATCTTAATTATTGTCAACAGGTTTACTATGTATTTCGGTTTCTACAACCATAATTACAAGTACAATGTATATAAATAATGTATTGTTTACTTTAATATCTGTGAATTTACTTAATTTAGATGGTCTTTTTCTCGACATATTTGAATAAAGTTAGTCAACAACTCACAGCAATAAATTACTTTATGTTTAAAGGTTGAGTTTATTAGCCTATAGTACTTAATATCGAAAAAAAATTCCTTTGCATGTCAAATATATACATTGTCAGTTAATTCAAGTTAATAGGCAATGTCATAAATACTACTATTGTGTTAAATTTAGTAGAAAATATCATAAATACTGCTTTTATTGAAGTTAATAGACAGTGTCATGGATGCTTTTATTATATTGAATTATGTTAATAGACAATGTCATAAATAGTGCTATTGTCATAAATACTGCTATTGTATTGAAGTTAATAGACAATGTCATAAATACTGCTATAAATATATTGAAGTAAGTAGACAATGTCATAAATACTGCTATTATGTTGCGGTTGATGGACAGTGTTATAATAAACACTGCTATTATATTGAAATTAATAGACAATGTCGTAGATACTGCTATTATGTTGAAATATATGTCATACAAACTGATATTATATTGAAATAACCTGATTCAAATGCTACTTTATTGTTTGATATATCATCATCATCAATATCTCAAGTAATTGCATCACTCCGCAAGGAGTATACTCGCAATCGGATAAAAACTGTATATACATACGCAGCAGGCAGGACTGACTGTTTTCCAAAATAAAAATAAAAAGTTTCCCTATTTACAGTTTCTATTAAAAGAGTAAAAACAACTCCGTGATTAGTATTATATATGTTGGCTGGCCAGAGCTGATTGGAAAGCATCCAGGCTGGTCTGGGAAACAACGTCTTGCAGCAGTGTTGACCAGACCAGCCTGGATGCTTTCCAATCATAAATACTGCAATATTTCCAATATATATTTTGGGCCGGAGGCCTTTGATTATGAAATAAAAGAGTTGAGTTGAGTTGTCATACATAATAAAATTTTTTACAACCTCTGATTACATCTACATGTAAAACCATGTGGAAGAACTACTTTTAATCTGTATTAAACCTGAGGTTATTATGAATAAATGCAAAGATGTTCTGATTGCATCATGTCATTACCTCCCTTTGCAGATTGTAATCACTGCCTTCGCAGACGTCACATGATGATGAAAGTCACATGACGTAACGTCAAAATTCAAATGTAAATATCGACCGTTACATAGAAAATCTAAAGTTATTTTTCTCTTTCTGTTATATTTTTAACTTTTCGTACCTACGATCGTTATATATAGTTATTGAGATATCTGTGTTATAGTTTATCAAAAAATATCAAAAGTTTCAAAATAATGAATAATAAATTAAAAAGCTAAAATATATATATATATAAAAAAAAAAATAATTGCTAAAAATGTGTGTGTGGTGGCACACAAATGGGTACGGCTTATTGAATGTTCACAAAATAGTATTTGATGGTATTAAACATTTATCCTAAAATACATTCCCATTACACTATATACTAAGATAGACATATTTGTATATAGTGTAATGGAAATGGACTTAGAATTCATTTCTGACAAAGGATAAATGTTTTATACCATCAAACACATATTTTGTGAACATTCAATGAGCCGACAGAGATCTCTGTACTGATTGAAAGCCCAGTCGAATTACTGAATTACTGTGCCATAGTTAGCGCCCGAACCCAACCGGATTGGAGTTTGTTTTATTTTTATTTTTTTTGTCCCATGTTAATCGAACAATAAAAAAATAAAAACAAGAACATGATTGTTTGAACATATCAGTCATTTCCCCCTTTTTGTATTTGTTTTCCAAAATAGAAAATATATGTACACATAAAATTATGAGTACTGTACCGTACACAATTTCTGTATCAGAATTAAAGAACACTTTTGGGGTCTCACTGATTTATATTTTTAGAATACATTCTAAATTGTTTGACCAGTGAATGGAAGACATCGACAGTATTTCGGGAAAAAAAACATTTAAACATCAGTCATGGACTATGATGATTGGATATTTGAGTCAATAAAGAAGTATTTAATCACTACTATTATTATTATGCAATGACATTAGATACACAGAGTTCCGACAACGGTTTTACATAGAATTTCAAGTCGGCCCTATACTGACTCGTTCCACAAATGCCATGGCCATGGGCTATTCCAGAAATTATTCGCATCTCTTTCTTTTGGAAGAGGTGGGGGGCGGGGAGGTATTAAAAAAATGTCCATATTTCAGACAAACTGTCCAAGGGGGATATTGTTTTGGAAAAAAGGGGTTTGCTTCCTTCTAATCCAAGATGTGGTTTATTCAAAAAAGAATCAAAGAATGTTGATAAAATTTTTAATTTAGTGTCAAAAGGGGTCACTTTTGCTTAAGGGGGCATGAAATTATTATTGTCCCACTGGCATCAGAGCTTCAAGTTGCTGTCAGTTAATTATTTTGCAGTCCTACTAATTGTACTGCACGACGAGATATTAATTGTGCTATTTTCGTGTCAGGGCAATATCTCGCCTCTAAATATCTCTAAAGCGAGATTCTGCTCTAGAACGAAAATATCTCAGAATCAAGCTTTGGCACGTCAATATATTTTGACTAGTAGATTACATCATACATGTAATCTTACTTCAAATTTTTCTCACATCACTTATCTGTCAAGAAATCAAAGTTGCTGGTGGGCCAGGTACATGTATTAATCACCTTCAGTGATAGGTCTAGGTAGTGAACAGTTCTGTATCATAACTTTTCTTATGGAAAGAGTGAATACTTCAAATGAAGCAGGATTAATACAGTGACACAGCCCCTTGTTGCCTGTGCCAAATGTCACAGAGTGAGAAAATTTTTTAAGCCAGACTGGGATTTTTGGTCTTTCTATATATATACTGCATGATGTCAATAACCATTTTTTTGATAATTAGCCCTTTATTGTTAATGTTTCTCATTTTTAAATAACAAGCCTGGTCAGATATAAATTGGATGTGCAGGCAGGCCTGGTTCTAGTCAAATCGCTTTCATTTCCTGCCATATTTTATGGTTGAATCCACTCACTGTATTTAAAAGTTTTATTAGTAGCCTATTTAGTATTCTCTGCACAGACTTATTTATTGTTATTATTATCTGATGTTGATGTATACACGTACAAATATGACATAGTTTGCTTGTATTTTCATAAACAGGTACAAAAACTTGTCCATTTATGATATGCAACAATGTGTAACAGCAATGGATTGGGTGAGCAGGAAAAGTAAGTAAAATGCTTTTAAAAAAAGATTTTGAATTATGTAAAATTAAAGTGAGTTCTGTACCCTGAAAACTAACTGTTATTTTATTAGGATTATTATTGATGTTACTACAGTGTAACCTCAGCAGATTTACCCTCAGTAGACCAATTACCTCTTTAAAATAACAGTTCTATTTCTTCCTAAATTATTTGTTCACATTAAATTATACCTCTTAAGCAAATAACACCTCAGCAAAAACCTGAATAATGACCATGACCTTTAAATGATGGTGACGTTTGATGTCAAATTTTCAAAATTTTTGGGCATCATTCAGAACTACATTGAATGAAATAATTATAGTTCTTCTTAACTTAAGATGAAAATAGTTTGACTGTCAAATCAAATATTTTGTATGATGATTAAATGATGCATGTTTTAGGTTTGTGAAAATAGTTTGACTGTCAAATCAAATATTTTGTATGATGATTAAATTATGCATGTTTTAGGTTTGTGTGTTGGCACATCAACTGGGAACAAGAATGAGATACTAGAGCTGGCTCTACCTGATAAGATGTTACAATCTGAGGAAGATGGGGTAAGTATACATATGTAGTTCAAATAACATGAGAAAGTTGGACAAAGTTGGACAATTTATCAGGCTGGTGAAAATGCCCGATCGGGCTTTGACATAAAAATATCATATTTCTAGAAAAATAATTAATACGTTTCTTTCTCACTTGTTTTGTTTATTAAGCATTGATATATGATACAAATCAAAATCAAAATATTTTGGTTATCATTTTTCCTTAGAATTATTTCCCTTTTCCCATTTTCTAGAAACTAAATATTTGAAGTTAATAAAAATTATATTGTAAAATTCTAAAAAGAAATGCGTCCAACAACTTCATTTTGCTCTAGATTATTGCGCCAATACCTTTATTCTATATATTTGGATTAAATATTCTGTTTCTGGCATTTATATTAAAATTGACATTGAAACTGAACATTATACTTTGAAGTTTCCTCTGAAAACTGAATGAAATGTATGCTGACAGGTTTGGCGCAAGGAATTTGAGTTTAAAGAAGTTATTTAACCTATTTTGTTTTACACTTTGCATATGTAACATACGTTTAAGGACTTCAAAAATTATGTGTTGAACAACATAAAAAAGGGAAATAAATCTCACAAAAGTGACAGTAGCTAAATATTTTTCTTTCTGTTTGTCAAATATTTTTCTCAATAAACAAACAAAGTTTAAAAGAAATATTTATGTTTCTTTTCTAGAAATATGATTTTTTATGACATAAGCCCAATCGGGCATTTTCACTAGCCTGTTTATAGCAAACTGGCATTTAATTGGGCAAATTAGTGCAGCCATATATATTTGTTATTACATTTACAACTGAGGTTGACATGCAAATTATGACATTGTTTCATGATGTGTTTTACTTGACATTAAGTCTTACTCTACAAGGACCAATTTTATATTTTTATAATAAATAACTACTATTAATATGTTATTATTCTATGTATACTTGCATTTTTCATACATTGCGTATTTATATTTTGTTATAGAAGCTGAAGAAGGACAGAGATTTTAGAGTTCTGACAGGAGGGTTTTGTAAATCTCCAATCAATGATATCAAACATATACCTGATACAAGGTGACAGTGATGATATCTATTTTATTATACATTTATGCAGTCAGTCTTCTTTAGATTATATGTGTTTTCTCCCTTTATCTTTCCTTGTTCTTATATTAAACCTCACTTTGCTGGAAACAAATGTTACTAGCATTTGCCATCACTATAAACATCTGTACAGTCTGACAAGGTCTTTACTGTTGGCTGACTAACTTTAAATTTTCATTTTTATATCCTGAAAAATCGATATTATTGAATAGTAAGCACATCTGTTTCTTTAGATGAAAATGAAAGCCCTGCATTTCATCAACAGCTAATTCAACAGCTAATTCAACAGGTTAAGGGTTTAATTAAATTGATGTTAATGAAATTTGATTTTTTGCAAATTCTACATCATACTTTGCATCCTATTTGAGAACTATTGTCCTTCACTTACTGAGTTCCATTAGGTTGTATTTGTACATGTAGAACAATTTTGTACATATAACATAATAAATGTAGGTGTATATAATATATTAATTAATTTATTTATATTATATACATATAATAACATAACATTATATTATAAATTCAGGTATTGTATGACAGCCACTACAGGGGAGACAACTGTTAGTGTATGGAAGATGGGAGACTGTGATACTGATTTGATGACAGAGGAGAAATCTATCTCCGCTGTAAACTCTACGTGTCATCCTACACAGATATCTGTACATACCAACAACCTCAATGATAACAGCATTGTCTTTGGTTCTTCTTTAAATAACATCACTGTGCTGGATACTGAACGATTTGAAAAAATAAGGGATTTTTCAGGTAAGTTCTTAAGAAAACTTAATGAAATATTTTATCATATCATTGACTTTAGTAATTGAATGAAATATTATCACAGTCACATGAATGGGTGATGCTGATTAATAATCTGAAAGTGAAATGTCAAGAAGAACAATACAGTATTTCTGCTATTTTTAAGCAGCCTATATTTTCAATAAAATCATGAAGATTTATTTCCATTACTTACTGCAATTGTGCCAATATTCATGTTTCCAGAGAGACTACCTAACCAGGCTTGATTTTTCTGTTCCTTACAGAAAGGCTTCTACATACATGTACATGTATATTACTGTGTTTTCTTTTTTTTGGTTGGGTTTTAGTTGCACCAACACAGTTAAATAATATGTCATATGACGACTTTCCACCTTTTATGGTGAAGGAAGACCTCAGGTGCCCTTCCATGCATTATTTCAGGAATGAACAGGCACCTAAGTTGAACCATGGTTGTTCCATAAGCTAGCTGAATTTTACTAAGGTTCTTCACATGAAAAGATGCAAAGTCCATGGTTGGACTTGAACCCACAGTGGTGAGGGACAAGCAATTTGAAGTAAAATACCTTAACCACTCGGCCATGGATGTGTATCATTAATATCAGTTTTCATCAGACAGTCATGATGTTTATACAATTTATTTATTATCAGTTATCTACATACACTGCTGCTGCTCCTATGATAATTTATTTCAATCAAAGATCAGTAGTATTAATAATATTATAAAGACTTTTGACAGGTTATATGTTGTTTCATAGGTATGGTAGTTTGCTTTATAACTGTTTATTCTGATCCAGAATAACCAATGGAAAGCCTTTTTAACAAATAATATGCTTGTTGTTTTTTTGTCACAGGAGATGATCAATCTGATCAGGTATCAAGCATATTTCACAGAACAGCCAGTGTCCTAATGTGTTGCACTAGTACAGGCGATATCTATACATGTGACCTTAGATGTGAAAAAGTAAAGGTCAACTGTTCTCATAAAGTAGTAAACAAGAAGCAAGTAGATTGGACAGCAACAAAATTAAATGACCAATCAGATTCTATTATTTTAGCTTCAACTCATGGTGATGTAGTTGTTCTGGATTCTGATTTTAGAGAAAAATGTGTAAGAAAGACATGTGATTCTCCAAAGGGGAAAGGAAATCATTTTTTTGTACAGGTACATTCAGTTTATATTTACTACTTTTGATTTTTATGCCACCCCAGCTTCTGTGATGCAGTGGCGTATAGCGATTCCCCTGTGTGTGCGTGTGTGCTCATTTGCATGTGAAACTCTTCTTGTCTGAAGGTACAATGAAGGTACAAGGCTTTGAGCTTTGACATTTGGTATATATTATCTATAGTCCCTCTACCGAAGCTTTTCAAATTTTGTCCCTGGTGTCATATATGCATAATTGGCCCTGCCCGGGGATGGGGGTTTGGGGGGGTTTCCTTTGCATGCATGTATATAGTAAAAACTTCAAAAAAATCATCTTCTCTGAATTAACAAAGACTAGAGGTTAGATATTTTGCATGAAATCTTTTTGTCTAAAGATACACGGCTTTGGGGGGGGATCATAGATTTTCACTAAGTACATATAGTAAAAACAGAATCTAAAACAAATGTTTTCTGAATAGGAGAAAGCTACAGCTTAGATATTTGACATGAAACATTATCTGAATGACTTGTATCAAGATTGTTTAAATTAAATCCTTGGGTCAAATTTTGCCCTGCTCAAGGGGACAGTGACCTACTGTCTTGTCCTTTGATTTACAGCCATAAAATTTGGACTGTGTGGCGTGTGCACAGTTTGAGATGTTAAATTGAATTTTAATATCAGCTGACCTAGATTTTGACATCTGACCTACTTTCTTGTCCTTTGATGTACAGCTATGAAATTTGAACCATGTGCACTGATTAAGATGTAAAATGAACTTTGATATCAGCTGGCCTAGATTTTGACAAAGCGATGTACTGTTTTGTCCTTTGATGTACAGTCATGAAATTTAGGCCGTTAGAAATATGACCTTGACCACCAAATTCACTAGACTCAACTGTATTATGGCAAAGTTCAATTGTATAGAAACAAAAAAAAATCTTCTGTTTCTACACTACTGTTTAATGTTGTATTAATGCAGTGGCATAGCATTATTCACAAATGCAACCTGTTTTATTAAAGAATCTTTCAATATATGTGTCACAGGCTGAGATAAATTGTTTGCAGCCTGACTGAAACTTAAACCCTGAGTCATTGGTGGCCTCAGATTGTGCTTTCTTTTAATAATATAAAAAGAAATGTTGCACATTTATTTTCAAGAACATGTAATGACTATTTCAGATTTATTTTTGCATAATGTTAATAATGGAGAATGCTTAAACTATATGTTTTACTGTTTGTTTAATTATTGTTCAGGGAAGTCCAGATGGCAGCAGATTTTCAATATCAGGTAATCTTGATCATTCTTGACAAAAGTATATCTCAGACAAGCATTTTAAAGTGTTGTCCATATTTTATTATCATTTGGTTCAAGCAAAATATTGTCATGGTTTAAAATAATACTTTTGCACCATCTATAAATAGCTTAATTCTATAAATACAGAATTTTTAAGTATTTCCCATTTAGAATGAAAATTGTATTTATGATATTGACCAAGTATTTGTATTACAGTCAAAGGGAGGTAACCTTAAATTTTAAATCCAAACCTTTTTTCAGGTTTAGATGGAATGGTGTACATTTATAACAGTCCATTAAAAGATAAAAATCTAGAACCAGTCTTTGTACATGAAGGACATAAAAGAAACTCAGAGGACCAGTCTGATTCTGTATGTGTTGTTAAGCATATGTGGTATCCGTGGCAACAAGATTTGATTATTTCATCAGCAACAGACAGCTCTCTTCATGCATGGCAATATAACCCAATCTGAATGTGTTTATTGTAAGAACTATTAACTGTAGAAATCTCTACATTACACATATGTGTGGCGTACCAAAAGCAACATCCTTGGCAGGTTTTAGTCATTGCCATTGACAACTGAAGAAGCTGATAAAGTTTTGATTTTTTAATTGTGTTGGTTTTTGAATGTGTAATTCAGTAATATACTGGTGGCAAATGCATATTGCTTTTCCCTCCAGCAGATTATGGGTTAATTTCCAACAAACAATATATTGATATGTTAAGTGTAATAAAAAAGGTTAAAAATCATTTAATACGTTTTTGTCATATCTTGGAAGTAGATCTACCAAACCAGTAATAACCTACATGTACTTCACAAGGCACTGACTTTTAATGCCCTATATAGTTTTTAAATCATAAGATTATGGAACAAATATAATTTAACAATTGATAGATTTTATTAGAATATTTAATAAGATATAGCTTTATACTCTATAATATCATTGAAAATGTAATGAAGATGGAGCTAAACTGGTTAAGGCCATTTGTGTGCTTGCCTCTGATTTCTTACTTTGTTAGACTACAGCCAGTTGGCTTACACTGCTGTAAATGACAAGCCATAAGCTACCCAACAAGCCCTTGTTCAACAAAATCTGCCTTGGTGAGCATTGGCAAAAACAAAATATTCTATGCAGTTGACATGTCTTTACCTAAGGACATGGCTGGGTTGTCTTATTCACAGCTTATGTGTGGCATGTCTAATTTACAACTCTTGACCGGCTTGTGGCTCACAATATGTGACTGACTTGTCTTATTCATTAGTCAGAACAGGACTGTATAACAGGACTGCCTGGCTCTCTGCTCATGACTGGCCTGTCTGGTTTATAGCTACTTATAATGATAGAACTGTCTGGTTTACAGCTAAAGGTAGGCCAATTGGTGGCTCACACCTCAAGATAGGATAGCCTTGGTTATGGCTTTTAACAGAACTTCCTTGCTCACAGCTCATAACTGTTTTAAATTTCATATCCACAACAGGTCACTTCTAATAACTACTGCTTATAACTACCAGCCTTCAAGCTTCCTTTACACAAGCTGAGCTGAGGTGAGGAAAGTTCAGATCAAGGATTACTGACAGGCTCTTATGACTTAAGACCATCGGGTTCAAAGCATGAGTCATTACTGTGAGTTTATATCTAAGCTTTTGACCTTTTTTTCTCTCAGAGACATAGATTATCTACATCTCTGATTTCCTTAAGTGATAAAATTAGAAGAGGGATGGAGGTAATAAAATATTAACATGGAAATAAGACTACAAATGTCATCCAAATCCACCTATTGGTTTTAGGGATATGGCCCTTTGATACTTTTCATGGGTATTAGAAAATCATTGTTATTGGCTGTGTTTAACCACTGCTGTAATTTCAATTAAAGCTTAAGTTTAAAGCCATGAATGTATAGAGCAATAATGCAATGGTGGTCGGTAGCTATTTCAGAATCTGTATGTATATACAGATGTATATAGAGTTGAGACCCTATGTATGTTACTTTTGTAGGGGAGCATAATTTAAGCATTGTCATAAGCAGGATTTAATCACGGTCAACTCGGCACCGGAGTCAGCTTGACCCTATTCCAATTCGGCACAGGTCAATTCGGCCCACTTTTCAATTTATTTATACATTGGTTTGTTTTATCACTCTATATTATTGGAACCACATAATTAATGGACTTATTCACAAACGTGGAAAGATGTTTTCTTAAATTATTATTACAATTTTGGTTATTGAAATTGGAAAAGGACATTAAAGGACTGCTATTATCACCAATTAATCGCCATGTGTATTTTAAGGGTACCGAATGATCAGGTGATAATTATGAATAATGCAATCATTCAAATGACCACCTTCAACTAATTTGAAGCTTATGATAATAAAAGTTAATACATATTTATTTTATATTTTATTGAAGATTACTTTAAAAGCATCAAAGGAAACACATTTGTATTATATTAATTTTCAACGAATCTGCAAGTATAAACGTAATGAATTTCTTCTCAATATACTTTAATTCTGCAGAAGTATAATGTACAATTATATAATGATGTACCAGATATCTTTTATTTTTCATTTAAAACAGTTTGCCGTGATAACTTAATCAGAAAAAGTAAATATGTTCAATATTTTTTTTTAAATGGGCAGAGTTGACCCTTTCCCAGTTCACCTGTGCCGAGTTGGTATAGGGCCGAGTTGACTCTTTACGTGCAGAATTATCAATAATCTGAAAAACATATTTTCAGATAAGATATTTTGTGAATTAACGACTATAGACAGTGTGGAAATGAGTTTCACTAATAGCATGGTCAATTTTGAGCTTATTGGTAAAGAAAGTAAAGAGAGAGATCAAAAATATTTAGTAGTGTTCAACTTTTATCATACGGGAAAAGTCCACGGTATTCCGGATTTATACCGTAATAACGGACTCTAGAATTTTGTAGAATACTCTTCAAGTGGAGGAGATTCTAGAACTTTATTGTTTTTCAATTAATTTCGGCTTTTAGTAACACGGAACTTCACAAGTGTCAGAACTTTATCATACCGTAAGTTAAACAATTTTCATAACCTTATAATTTTTGTATTATCAAACAGTGTCATAGAATTTTTAATCTGTAGTTGCATGTATTCGGATGTAGCCATTTTATCCAAAAATTCTATTTTTGTTTAAGTATCGCAACGACTTTGGCATCAATTTTCAATACAAATTTACAAATTTTACAGTATATATTTATTTGAAAGTTGTTTTTTCAGATGTAAAATCATTAATCATGTTAATAAAACTCTTGTTAAAGCACTAGTGACTACAAGCACAAAACCTTGTTTTTGTCTTGACTAAAATTATGTATTCTTCCAGTATAAATGTCAAGTACTCAAAAGTTAGGACCCACAGCAGTGATTTTTTTTC
The DNA here is from genome assembly GCF_026571515.1 of Ruditapes philippinarum. Taxonomy (NCBI): domain Eukaryota; kingdom Metazoa; phylum Mollusca; class Bivalvia; order Venerida; family Veneridae; genus Ruditapes; species Ruditapes philippinarum. The sequence continues at coordinate 83,896 of NW_026862205.1, read as the reverse complement.
CAATTTTCAAAACAACCTGTGGCTTTCTGAAGGGGAAAATATAGCGCATGAAATCAGAAAATTCAATAATTTATTAGTTAAATTTTTCACTTTGATTTTGAGTCCAGTTTTACATGCATGGTTAGAGGCCAGTTACACAGACGGTCGGTCCCCAATCGGTCATTTAATTTTAAATTTACTCGCTGTTATGATCGGTTGTCATTTTTTTTATTTCTGGTTTTCTGTGTAAACGGCCATCAGTGACAGAAAGCAAACTTAAACGGGGTTGGATCGGTGATAAAAATGCTGAAATACTATCGGTTTTTATCGTTTGTAAATTGGAGCTAAATCGGGAGAAACACTGATTAATCGGTGTTTGATAGCTAGTCATCAGTGGTTAAACACTTTCCGTCAGATATGGCTGGTGATTCATATTTGGTTATCTTGGTCCAATCGGTGATATCGGTGATTAAGAGCTTGCATATCTCGTGATATAGGTTGCTGTTGGTTATTTGTAAAAAATTTTCACCATTCAAGAATTTTAAACATGTTAAAAAATCCCAATTGGTAATTTTTCACAGATAAAACTTATCTTTCCCCAATAGCAGTTGATAGGTGGAAAATAGGTGATATCGGTGTACAATACGTTGTCATCTGTTCACTCCATAATTTGGCTAAGAAAACTACCGATCAGTCACCGATGGCTCAGTGTAACTGGGGTGTTAATAGCAGAGGCTATCTATAGAGACAGCTTTCTGTCTTCTCTCATGAAGAATGTGCGCAGGGCATGTTAGGGGAAAATATTAGCATTTTTAGGTGAAAATATACCTCTTTTTGGGCTAGGGGAAACAGCCTTTATTCGACTGTAAAATACAGGGGGAAAAATCACTGCACGGTTACACATTTAAAGGAAATTATTTCAATTTTTGAAATAAAAGAAAAATCACTGCACGGTTACACATTTAAAGGAAATTATTTCAATTTTTGTATGTAAATAATTACTAATTTCAGACCATTTAAACGAAATGACCATGTTGTCTTCAGAATATCCTCATTATTACCAGTAATAATAATTATGAATATTATTAATTCTAAAAAAAAAAACAACGTAGCATACAGCTTTTTAACAGCCCTGAAAACTCCACAGCATATAGTCTTTACTATGTATATATACTGACTGTGCATTGCTTTGTGTTTACTTTATCAGCCACAGTTAATGCATTATAACCCTTGACAAGAAAAATTGACAATGCATGCATGAAACTTTACTGTTTGTCAATTAATAAGTGCCGACACAAGAATTTTGCATCAACAAAGCAATTAGCCCCAGGTACAGTAGGGGTGACAAATTATCCATATTAAAGCAGTTTAAGCCAATCACTGATGGGTACGCTCGTGTTTGCATCTGATAGCGAGAAGTGAAACTAAAAGTTGTCCGCAAGTCAATATACACTGCAGATGACATGTACACAATGATTTTCATTAATTTGTAAACAATAGTAATTCTGTACACATGCCGATTTGTCACACTTTTATATGAAGATTGAACTGTGGAAATTGTAATTTCACGGGTTAGTAGGAATGGACATTTTAAATTACTGTTTTGCAGGTGGCTTATTTGTTCATTATCTATGCCTTTTCTTTATGTTTTGTAAAATCTTTTATTTTCTGCAGGGAAAAATAGAAAACACTGTTTTTGTTCAAAATATTATACTACTGTTTTGGTAATTTTCATTGGTCAAAATTCTGGGCATATTTGAATTGTTGTCCAATTAGCACTAACGTCGCCGATATCGAACATTCTAGGTCGTCTATTTGCTGTTGACTAGCAATTTATTACCGCTCAATTAAAAGCCTGTTTTACTTAGGACTTTCTGACACTAAACACCAAAAGAACATTCAGGAAAACTCGATAAGAACAATTTAAATGGTTGGAATTTAACATTGTTGATAGACATTGTAAATTATTTTGTACAAGTCATCATGAAGCAAATAAGAAAACTTTATGCAAATGGGGTTTAGCACAAATTTACAGCATAGTGCAATTGATAAACTTCAGAAACAAAAATCCAGATCACTTGGAGTTAGCAATGATAGAATGTTTATCAATTCTAAAATTCAAGAAGCTTAACAAGAAGGTTAATAAACAGCACAAAGCTCAGCCTCAAAAGTCTGACTGTGTTGAATATGTCTTAATTTGAAAAAAAAAATCACAGTTATATACTTTTCCTGATGAAATATATTTTTTACTATTTAGTATATGGTAGTTATTATCAATTGATGTAAAATATGTTTAACTGAAATGCATTGAGGCAGAGTTGTGGACTAATAATCTGGAGTTTATATCTTAAATGAGATTGGCCATCTTTCAATCTGGACAAAACCATTTATTATTTTTAGGGATTTCAAAATATTTAGGAACTAAAATGTGAACAGTGCACACGATGCTCAGACAAGGCAAAGATGTGCCAGATCTTGATCTGCACTGGTCACATGGGTAGCAGGTGCCACCAACAGCTAAGGGTTACTAGTAAGTCTCACAGGTTATTTTAAAGCAAGCATATTTGATGTATTGATTTGATGTATTGATTTGATATATTTTTTATAGGTAAGCAACCATGTATGAAGTTCATGTACTGAAAGATGGGTACAATGTCAAGGAAGGTCCAGGTATTTCTTTTATTACTAGAATTTTCAAAAGTAAAGCTACTAGACTTTCTTCTCGGGCTATTTACATTAAATTGTATGTTGTTTTGAGCTTTTGTAATGGCACTGTGTCTGTTTTAGTTGTCCCTCCTTGTCCACAATTTCTTTAAACACATATTCTCACTTAATGGATTTTGTTCAAATTTCACAGAATTGATCCTTAGGTGGTCCTCTACAAAAGGTTATACAAATTACAATGTAAAATGGTTTCAGTCTTTCACAGGATCTAAAACAGACTGTAAAAATGAAATCTTTAAAAATTTCTTCTCAGAAACTACAATGCACTTGGTATGTATACTATTGTATTGCATATTCAATTGTATTATAATTATATCTTAAAATTCTTCTCTACAATGCCTAGAGCTTAGATGCTTGGCATGTAGTACCCCTTATGGTCCTTAATGAAAATTATTTAATTCATGCTCCTGGATACAAAATTGGCCAACCCCCAGTGGGGTCACTTGGTTTATGTAAACTTTTATAGGAAAATACATTGAAGTATTCTTTTGTTGAACTACAGTGCCAAGAGCTTAGATATTTGGCATGTTGTTTTTTTTAGCTCACCTGACCACGAAGTGGTCAAGGTGAGGTATAGTGATGGGGCTATGTCCGGCGTCTGCCGTTGTGTGTCGTCAACAATTGAGTTGTTTATACTTTAGCAGTCACAGTTTTGACTGGATCATAATCAAACTATGTCAGAATGTTAGTCTCAATGAAATACAGGCCAAATTCGAATATGGGTCATCTTCAGTCAGTACTAGGTCACAGGAGCTAAAAATAGAAAAATCTTGTTACTCCTCTAGTGGCTGCCTGCAGTTTTGATTCAAATATTCTGGAAATTTGTCAGGAAGGGTGTTCTGATAAAATCTAGGTCATGTTCGAATCTGGGTCAAAAACTAGTTCACTGGAGCTAAAAATAGAAAAATCTTTTTAACACTCTAGTGGCTTTTGTTTTGATCCAAATATCTGTCAAGTTCGATTATGGTTCACCTGGGGTCAAAAACTAGGTCACACTGCCCAAATATGGAAAAATCTTGAAGTTGTTAATACTCTAATGGTAAAATTTTTGACTCAAACTTTGACTCAGGATGCTTACCTAATTGCTTGGAGGATTTTGAACATTGGTCATCTCTGATGTTAAACTAGGTCACAGGAGCTAAAAATAGAAAAATCTTGTGAACCCTCTAGTGGCTACGGTTGTTATCCAAATGTCCTGGAAATAAGTCTGCAACTTTGTTTTGATGATTTCTAGGTCAAGTTCGAGTATGGGTCACCTGGGGTCAAAAACTAGGTCACACTGCCCAAATATGGATAAACCTTGTTAAACCTCTAGAGGTCATATTTTTTACTCAATTGTCATCAAACTTGGTCAGGATGCTTGTCCAAGACATATCTCAAATGAAGTCGATTGGTCAGGGGAGCGATCTAGGGCCATCTTGGCCCTCTTGTTTTGAGACAATATTGACAGATTTATGATATGACTTGACTGCTTTCAGGTAAACAGAGGTCATGTGGATCTATTACCTTGCTGAAAGGGCCAAGAAATGTAATTGTTGATACTGGTAATCCTTGGGATAAAGAGCTTATACTCGAAGGTTTGTGTTACTAAAATATTTTTAGTTTATACAGAATTTATTTTCCAATGTGTAGGAATTTATAAGCTTTTAGACGCCTGTTCCTGGAACAAGCCAGTGCTTTGCAATGTGTGTGAAGTTGCTCATTCAAGGCAAGAACAGCTTTTTCCCCTTGATTGTGAAAAACAAGTGCAATTTTGCTTGAAATTGTGAGGATTTTGCACTATTTTCCTTAATATTGTGAAAGAAGAAACTCGTAATCTGCCTAAATTTAAAATATATTTACAACCAATATTTTTCTTATTTAATAAAAACATTTAATATTAGATATTTTAACATTTAATTGTTATTACTTAAATTATTTGTTAATTTACAACTCTTTCTAGCTTGACTATTTGATTAGAATAAGGAGAGCTATCCTAGTGACCCGAGCGTTGACGTTGGCCGACTCGGCGTAACCACTTATGTTAAAGTTTCTGTAATACCTCCAATATTTTCAAAGTCCATTGACATATGGCTTTGAAACTTTGCACATTTGTTCACTATCATGACCCAACCTGTAGACAGGAGGAGTTAACTGTATCAAGCATTTTGACAGAATTATGCCCCTTTTTTGACTTAGAATTTACGTTTGTAAATGTTGAAGACTAAATCAACTCTGCATCGTTATTTTTAAGTGATTTATTATACCCCCACAAAAAGTTTATGGGGTGGGTATATAGGAGTCAGCTTGTCTGTCAGTCAGTCCACTTTATGGTTCCGGACGATAAATAGAGTTTGGAATCAAACTTGGTATATAGCAATCTTATTTGGAAACCCCAGTTGGTATTGCATTTGGACCCCCTTGGGTCAAGGTCACTGTTACTAAAAATTAAAAAATGGTTTCCGGACAATAACTAGAGTTAGGAATTAGATATTGTAATCAAACTTGGTGTAAAGCAAGCTTATATGAAGACCCCAGTTGGTATTGCATTTGGAGCCCCTGGTGTCAAGGTCACCATTACTTTAAATAGAAAAATGGTTTCCGGAGTATAATTAGAGTTTGGAATGATATATTGTAATCAAATTTGGTGTATAGCAGCTTATATGAAGACCCCAGTTGGTATTGCATTTGGACCCCTGGGGTCAAGGTCACCATTACTAAATATAAAAAAATGTTTTCCGGACAGTAACTAGAGTTAGGAATGAAGATATTGTAACCAAACTTGGTGTATAGCAAGCTTGTATGAAGACCCCAGTTGGTATTGCATTTGGACCCCCTGGGGTCAAGGGCAAGGTCACCATTGATAAAAAAAGAAAAATGTTTTCTGGACAGGAACTAGAGTTAGGAATGAGATATTGTAATCAAACTTGGTGTATAGCAAGCTTGTATGAAGACTCAGGTTGTTATTGGACCCCCTGGTGTCAAGGTGACCATTACTTAAAATAGAAAAATGGTTTCCGGACAATAACTAGAGTTAGGAATGAGATATTGTAATCAAACTTAGTGTATAGCAAGCTTATATGAAGACCCCGGTTGGTATTGCATTTGGACCCTCTGGGGCCAAAGGCATGGTCACCATAACTAAAAATAGAAAAATGGTTTCCAGGACATAAATTAAGTTAGGAATGAGATATTGTAATCAAACTTGGTGTATAGCAAGTTTATATGAAGATCCTGGTTGTGATTACAATTAATTGAAATTATTCTTTTTACACAGTTGATACTTCATTTACTATAGATTGAGTTCAAATTTTTCTTCAGACTACTTATTTTTTAAAAGGTCAAAGTTGCTGGTGGGGTTATTAATCACCAACAGTGATGGTGTGAAAACTACAACAGGGTCTCTTTCCACATGATTAGTTGAGCAATTCTATAGTGGTGGTGTTGACGGAACTTACAACTCAGTGATACTTGAGTTAAGCCACCTATCATCACACAAATTTCAAGATAATTTTGATACTAACTGTAAAATGACAGAAATGGTCATCATTTTGATACAATTACATTTTTTAAACTGTGTATGCTTATGAATGCAATATGATAATGAAAATTCTTTTTTATAGTGAATTATTTATAATTTGTAAGATTTTGCAAACTTGGTAGCCATATTGTTAAGGCATATTTTACTCTATTAACACACAGCTCTGAGAAATCATAATCTTGAGCCCAATGATATACATTATGTTGTGTGCACAAGAGCGCACGGCGATAAGGTGGGAAACCTGAACCTGTTTGGTAGAGCCGTTGGTATTGTAGCGGGAGAAGTAAGCCAACATCAGCACTACCATCGGCACGGTTTTACCGAGGTAGACACAGGATTGTGGTTGTTATTGATTTACATGTTGTATGTTTGAGCGAATAGTTTGCATTAATTTGTGCATGATTCTTGTGTTACAAAGCATGAGCATGTTACAAGAGCTGTCATTGATGGAAAATTTTGTAAAAATATGTCAGGCGCTGAATTTCAGCGATATATTAAACTTAATTACTTGTACTGTGGAAACCATTTGAATAAATGTAAAAGAAGTGTCATTACGGTGATAAACAATTCTCACTAGCCATGAAATCCCAAGGGTCATTTTGACTAAGTTACAAGGTTAAATACGCATGATTTTAACAAAATTTGACCCTCCATTTAAAATTCTGAGGGTCAAATTGGGCCTTTTGGAAATTTGAAGCGTCAAAGAGTCATTTCAAGGGTCAAACAGACACCCTAAATTATCCTGTTTTAGTCATCATCATAAATACAACATTATAATACATTATATGACTAAAAGAAAGCATATTGTATATTGGCAATGAACTTGTTGTTATGTCTTACTGACCTCTAAAAATTACCGTAAGTTTCAAGTAAGCCAAGAAACAGTGAGAGAACAGATTTTTTTTCCAGACAAACACATGACAGGGAGAAATGGGATTTGAATTGTATCAATATTATAAATTATGAAACAGTCTTAAATCAACCATATTTTTCGAATTTGTGATGTCCAGTGACAACCCTACATGTTACTTGTTATTGTTTTTAGGTTAATCATCATATCGGTTGTATAGGTCTGATTGACACTAGCAAGGGGTGTGCCAAATCATGATATATAGCAGGATTTAGGTCACGTAGCCGTTTTGTAGTCAAGCAAACATTGCTGTTAATGTGTTTTTAAAAAAGAATTATGCCATAAATAGCAATCTGTATATGGTGCTTTTACTATTAGGTTTGAAGCGTCATGGTGTAACGGCAGATCAAATACAGTATGCAGTATGTACACACGGTCATTCTGACCATGTCGGCAACATCAACTTATTTACCAAAGCTAAACATATAGTATCCTTTGACCTTTGTGAAGGAGACTTATATATACAGCATGAGTTTCAAAAGGTACCTTTTGATATTTCTATAACTTTGAAGTTTGACGTATTTGACCCATCAGCTTAGCTTAATTAATTATAAGACATGAATGGTATTAACCAGCTGTATTAATGAGCCCCGTCACGACAAAACCAATATAGTGGGTTTGAGACCAGCATGGATCCAAACTAGCCTGCGAATCGGCATACTGATAGGATCCATGTGTTTTACCAGCTAATACTGTAAGAAATGATGGGACGCATGGTCCTGATTAGACTGCGCGAGCGAGCTGGTCTGATCATGCTTGTAGAAACACTATGTTGGTTTGGTCGTGAATGCGAGTCATCTTGTTATTTTGAACAGAAATTGATCACATTTAAAACTTACCTTATAGTAGGATGATTGTTTCATATAACAGTATATTTATCATCTTTACTGATAGTTTATTTTGAAATCTTGCTGTCAAGTGCTCATAAATCAGTATCATTGTAATATTTTATACTATAAAAAATGAGAAAAAATATCAGTCTGTGAAGTAATGTAATATTATGCAGGGTCTTTAAATTCTATTTGAAAGACCCTGTATTATGATACTTTCCTCTGTTATGAAAAATTTTAAAGTTCCAAGTTTCTGCATGGCAATTTTCGTTTTCGTTGTTTTGTTGTGATTTTTTTCGCCAAAGTATAATTATCATTACCCAGAAATTTTAATTACATTGTTTTACGTTTTCTTTTGACATAAAGTAATTTTTGTTATAATTTTATTTTCCTTCACAACTTTTGCTTTTATATTACAAAGTATTTTCTTTGAGTTAGAAGAAATGAATTAATTATTACTTTTGTCTAGTTGTTTTCTGTAAATATATTATTATTACCATTTAGTTAATAATAACATACTTGATGGATGTTATTTTTGCTGTTGTTGTTTTTTCCATATTCATTACTGGCCCACTTTTACTAATCCTAAAAAAAGGAAAAATAATATTTAGAGCAGAAGTATATTTTCTAGTGCATTTATGTATTCAGTATTTACTTACACATGTATTGCATTTTTAGCAATGCATTATGGATATAATATCTTATAAATTGTACATGTTAAATAGTTTATCTTGATATTTAGAGATAACCAAGATCTTAGTATAGTCAACAGCTATATTTACTCTTCATGTTATCTAGGAGGAGAATGATTTTGAATTTCCTTATATGAGCCGCGTCATGACAAAACCAACATAGTGGGTTTGCGACCAGCATGGATCCAGACCAGCCTGCGCCTCCCCGCAGTCTAATCAGGATCCATGCTGTTCGCTATCAGTTTCTCTACTTGTAATAGGGTTTGTAAGCGAACAGCATGGATCCTGATCAGACTGCGCGGATGCGCAGGCTGGTCTGGATCCATGCTGGTCGCAAACCCACTATGTTGGTTTTGTCGTGACACAGCTCATATGATTATATGATGAAGATATTATTGAAAAACAAATGGCTAAATTTGTTGTATCAACATTGTGTTATTTAGGGCATACCATACGAGATAGACGATGATGTAGAAGTTATAGCTACCCCGGGTCATACAGGCTCAGATGTTAGTGTAATCGTGAGAAACACCAAGAAAGGAACTGTTGCAATCACTGGTTTGTTACTTTATAAATTATTGTCAAACTTGTAAACTTGTATTTTTAAAGATTTTATAATGATTTACAATGTTAAAGACATTTAGTGATTACTGATAGTGTTCCCAAATACCTCTCAAATATATCTTCAGTATTGCTAGAGTTTAAGAGTTACTTGTGCTCAAGAGTGTAAAAAATTCAAGAAAAATCTTGTTCTTACCCAAAGTTTCAATTGCTTGTGTACATGTCAGGTTAAAAAATCTATTTTGAAATTATAGTCCTGTCAATAGGTTAACACTGCAAGAATGGCCTTGAAATGTGAAGTTTAAATTCCAATTCAAACTGTTTCATTCATTTCAAAGTGAAACCTGTTTTTCTCTTTGGACACTTTTAACATACATGTACATTGTAAGAAGGGTGAATAAACCTTTTCTGTGATTCCTTTACTAGTTAAAGATTCCATATGTGTGAGGGCAATTGAAATTAAAATTCATTATTTGTGAAGGTTTGACTTTCATATATTATCTTTATTTTATGCAGGTGATTTGTTTGAACGGCTAGAGGACCTCGAAGATTTCTCTCTCTGGCAGGAAAATAGCGAATTTCCCGAGGTTCAACAACAGAACAGATTAGAAATTTTACGATTCGCAGATTGGATCGTACCTGGGCACGGTCCGATGTTTCAAGTTCCGTATGAGTATAAAGCACAACTCAAGATGGTGATGTATCAAGAATTTAAATCTACTACAGTGGATGGCGTGGATGGGTCTATGTCATCTTTTTCTGAAACAAACTATACTGTGATAGAAGAAGATTGAAGAAGTGAAAATACTTTGAAAAAGACTATACTTATCAAGAGAGTGAAAGACAGGAAGAGAATGTTGCTTGTTTTGTTTGAAAAAAATGAACATTTAACATGGTGTTGTATTTTGTAATCATTCATCTTTCTCATTAACTCCTGCAATCCCGAATTATGTGTGTATCATAGATAAATTACACCATGCAATGCTGAGAATGTGATGTGAAATGTGATGTGATAATTGCAAAAAATATACTTGTTTGAAAAAACAAACTAAAAGAACCTTAACATTGTACTCACTTCTTTGATTTTAGTTGGCTAGTGTTATCTTATAAACCAATATCTTTTTTTCCAAGTATTAACATGGCAGCTTTTATATAACATGATATGAGCCGTGTCACGACAAAACCAACATTATGGGTTTGCGACCAGCATGGATCCAGACCAGCCTGCGCATCTGCGCAGTCTGATCAGGATCCATGCTGTTCGCTTTACAAACAAGTAGAGAAACTGATAGCGAACAGCATGGCTCCTGATCAGACTGCGCGGATGCGCAGGCTGGTCTGGATCCATGCTGGTCGCAAAACCCATTATGTTGGTTTTGTCATGACGCGGTTCATATGTATGTTACCCAATACTTAATTGAAAGAGATAATTGTTAAACATGTTGGGTTCATTTTTGATTTAAGTTGTTTTATGGGTTTTCGTTTGTTTGTTTTTTGTTGTTTTTTTTTTTTTTTTTTTTTTTTTAACTGCAATAGGTTTTTTATTTTTTATGAAAGTAAAACTTATGTCTTTATTTTTCAATTTTGATACTACATCCTAACTTGGTTGTACAAACTAAAACCTAGTCAAACTTTCCACATTTTGTTCACATCATTCGTATATCAAGGGAGTTAACTGCTACAAACGATTTTTTTAAGGAATTCTTCCTTTCAAATAAATCCCTTGTAAAATAATTTTTGTCAAGAAATCTTGAAATACTTAACAATTTTTATTCAAAGAATCACATAATTGATTGTGCCATTTGTTTCAATTACAAATTTACAGATTCAGAAAAATGATGCAATTCCATTTTTTTTTACCTCATTTTTGTAAGAAAAAAACAAACCTTTATTAGAGCATTTTAAAAACTCAAATAACGAAGCTCATTGTACAACTTGGAAGCAGAAAACTTCTAGACAAGCCAAAATATTTCAAGAAAATCAAATGTGAGAAAAATGTACCAACATTTTAAGAAAAGTAAAAAGATTCAAAATTCAAATAATGATTTACCCTTTTTGCGCCATAATGACTAATATTGTTATATTTATCACTATATTTCTTTTATGTGACTTATGCAGTAAAGGCTATTTGCAAATATTTTGATCTCTTTTTGGTGATTTACATAGAATATAAGTGTTGTTTTCTATGTGTAAATTACTTACTTTGTTCCCTACACTATATTTTATGTTTAAATTAATTTTTTTCAAATGTTCATGAAATTGGTATGAATCTTGTTGTTCCTAAAATTTGTTTGGCACATTTCAAAAATATTCATTCCTTGGTTTATATAGAATTTATTTTAGTTTGATTGTGTAGGAAGCTATAAGCTTATAGACATACTTTCGAACCACCAACCAGTACTGAGCAATGATTATAAAGTTTCTTGCTCAAGGAAACAACGACTTGCCCCTAACAGGGTTTGAATCCATGCGGCTAGCGATCATTAAATTAGTAAGTGTTAACCACTTCATTTCTTTCAGATATAGCTTATATTTTCGTTATATTTTATACTTTGATCATTTTTTTTTCAAGTATAACATTGGTTATTGTATTATTATGTTTCTGTGATATGTTTGTCTGTGCCATCCTGATAATTTACATGTATGTTATTTTATCCTTAACCTGCTAAATTTGTGTAATGGAACTGTCCAGCTTTGAATTTGGAACAGTCCATTCAAAGTCAAAGGGATTTCAATATCAAAATACAAAAATTTAGATACCAACAGTATAGGTCCTTATTAGTCAGGGTGGCTCTATTCTTGTGGTAAAGGGAGATAACTAGTTCCAGCAGATTATGGGTTAGTTCAGTAAATAAATTTATGAGTAAAGATAAATATCTATAAAATTATTCTGGCCAAAGTTGCCGAAACAAATTGTAATTTCGTATCTGTATAAAAAGGTAAATATTGTAAAGGTTATTTGATAGTTATAACTGTCTCAAATTCTGCAGAATACAGGAACTTTAATTTATGTCCAGCGAATATCTAGTGAAATTTCTGCCCTGAAATAACAAATGGTAAAACCCCTGCCAAAATATACCTCTTTTTATGTTTGTGGAGTGTGCTTGCTAATTTTTGACACTGAGAAAAAATCTTGACAGCATAAATCTTGCAATGTGGAGCTTAGTGTGAAGATAAAAACTATTCATTTCATAACTTTACTTATACAATGAAAGAGGTAAGAATTTAGGGTCCAAAGGACAGTATGAAAAACATGAAAACCCATTTCTTAAGGGGAAGATATGCCCAGAGTTAAGTCATTCAAAACGTCTCTATCCTACCTTCACAGTTATATATTACACATTTACACTACTGTACTGATATGGTATTACCTGCCTGTTAGTCTAGAAGTATTTGTATGCATTAGAAACAAATATATCCAATAAAGAAATGCTAAAAATCATGTTTTTTATAAAACATTTAAAATTTTTGTTTTTCTTCAAAATATTGATTAACTGGAACATAGTTTTTTTACAAGTTTTTGTTCTAATTTACAGAATGTTTTGTTTTGATGTACTTAAATAGCAACTAACTATAATTGTTAGATATTTGGATATTATTGCTCCTGGGCAAATGCAGGATATTGAAATGACTAAGTAAATAAGCTATTCATCACCTTCCAAAAATCATAGTCTGAAAGAATAATGGCAAAACTTTGGTGCAATGAACATATGATCTGATAAACATTAGCATAATAAATATACTATACTAGTGTAGGTCAGTTTTGTTTAAAATTTATAATGTTTGCTATGCTTTTATTATTATCTTTCAAATTAACATAAATCTCTATGTAAATGTATTTTACGATACCAAATAAACCATCTTATACTGTATAGTGATCATCTCATGTAAAATTGATGATAAACTTTTAAATTATCCTACATGTATCTTGTATATATTTAGTCAGAGATACATAACTTGACAGAATTTACTATGAATGTATCACAACTATAACAATTGATATGTTGTTAAGCATGAGACACTGTGATTTTTGATAACTATGCCAATGTGTTTTGCATAGTTAATCTACATATGTTGAAATTGTTGAGCATACCTTAATGTAAATTGACAAATGTATTAAGACTATGATAATTTATATATTATATAGAAGATACTGAATGAGTGTAGGTTCAATACTGAATTTATTGAACAAGTTAAATTAAATTATATTTTGCGAGCCTGTCACATGCAAGCCTCTGACAGGCATATAAGTTCCATAAATTAAGTAATGAAGCTACACAAAAATAATTTTCTATTTATCACACATCCAAAACAGTAATCACTTTTTATTGACAAGCTTATAGTGTAATGCTGACGTTCAGTGAGTCTGTACACACTATGTTTGTACACAAATGATGTTGCATTAAAATATATGCAATACTGTTTTTACGCAGTTGCAAAATAAGCACGGGTATGTGATAAAAATGTTGTTTATAGGCTAGTCTATGGTGGCACTGTGTGTTGTGTGTATTCGTGCATGAAGCTTATTGTCCAATGCTTAAAGGTTGAAGCTTTCATTATATCATATCTTAGTTCGCCAATGTCATGTTATGAATAAGTGGCAGTATGAACTTGTATATACATGTCATAAATATATCTCTTCAGTGCTTGATTTTTGTTTTGAGATGTTTACTGAACTTGAGTTTTTCTAAACCAAAATGTGTTGAAACCAATTTCTTACTTAACCGACAACATAAAATCATATACCATTCTAATTTTAGCTCGACTATCCAAAATTTTGCAACAATCATATTCAGCTATGCATTTAGTGTGATGTTAGTGTTGGCATATCAGTGACAAGAACCTGTAACTCAAGCATGGAATGTACATTACCATAAATTCTTTTTATGCAAAGCTTTAATTTTTACCACCAGGCTTGTCATGCATGTTTTCCTTTAATTGGGGAATTGTTAACAATGAAAGTCAGTATGTTTTTTCTTAACATGCTGAATTTGTGTAATAGATTTATCCTGCTTTGAATTTGGAACAGTCCATTTGAATGTTAAGGTATTTCAATACAACAATACCAAAATTAAGCTACCAACAGTATAGAGCCTGGTCAGACTGCTGCAGCATGGATCTGCTGGTTGACCTTCTTCTATATTGGCAGTAGCAGTCAAACTACACAGTTACAGCAGTTACAGCAGGTAAAGGCATATTCCTGGTCTGTCTTCCTTTTTTGCACAAATCTTTATACTAATGTACACTGTATAGACAGTTAAAAGAATCACACTCAGATATTAGCCATGTCACGACAAAACCAACATAATGGGTTTGCGACCAGCATGGATCCAGACCAGCCTCCGCATCCGCACAATCTGATCAGGATCCATGCTGTTCGCTATCAGTTTCTTTACTTGTTATAGGGTCTGTAAGCGAACAGCATGGATCCTGATCAGACTGCGCGGATGCGCAGACTGGTCTGGATCCATGCTGGTCGCAAACGCACTATGTTGGTTTTGTCAGGACGCGGCTCAATTATGATGATTGGCATTTTATCTATCCTAGTGTCTATTTTAGTCCAAAAATTATGAAAGTGTTGTTGTTGTTATTATTACGGAAGAAGAATTTCAGTTAGTACATGTTTACTTTAAGCTTAGACTCAGAATTTAAATTGAAGAAGTTTAAATACAGTTGGTACATGTATACTTTAGGCTAAGGCTTTCAAAATTTAAGGAATGTGTTTAGCCAAAGTTCTAATCAGATTTTATTTTGTTATGATAAAAAATGTATAATGAACTGACTGTTTCTTAACAATTTATTTAGTGACTCTAGTTGCACAATGTCAGTATGTCTCATTCAGAATTAAATACTATATATCATTATACAATATTTTATACTCCTGGTACATTTTCATTTTTATAGGAGGTTTGACTGATTGAACAGCAAAACAATGAATCCTGCTATTATATTAATATAAATATATCAATATGTATGTTTTACATTAAGTTGAGAGGAAAATTATTATTTTATCTGATAACTTAGAAGTAGTCATTTGTGTTATGTACATGTTTTTTAACCAGGTTTTCCGAAGGAAAAAACTGGTTATTAGACTGAGGTATGTCGGCGGGCGGGCGGGCGGCGTAAACAATTTCTTCTGTGCGCAACTCCTCCTACATTTCTCAACGGATTTTGACCAAACTTTCACAGAAGCTTTGTCATCAAGTGCCCTGGCGCATATTGTCGGGGTTTTGCGATTAGATAATATTTGACCTAATTATGGCCCTTTGTTTTTTTCCTTATATAGAATATATAGTGAACAATTTCTTCTGTGCGCAACTCCTCCTACATTTCTCAACGGATTTTGACCAAACTTTCACAGAAGCTTTGTCATCAAGTGCCCTGGCACATATTGTCGGGGTTTTGCGATTAGATAATATTTGACCTAATTATGGCCCTTTTTTTTTTTTTCCTTATATAGAATATATAGTGAACAATTTCTTCTGTGCGCAACTCCTCCTACATTTCTCAACGGATTTTGACCAAACTTTCACAGAAGCTTTGTCATCAAGTGCCCTGACACATATTGTCAGGGTTTTGCAATTGGTATATATTGGACCTAATTATGGCCCTTTGTTTTTTTCATTATAGAGAATATTATAGTAAACAATTTCTTCTGTGCGCAACTCCTCCTACATTTCTCAACGGATTTTGACCAAACTTTCTTAGAAGCTTTGTTATCAAGTGCCTGGCACATATTGTCGGGGTTTTGTGATTGGATAATATTTTACCGAATTATGGCCCTTTGTGTATTTTTTCCTTACACAGAATATAATAGTGAACAATTTCTACAGTGCGCAACTTCTCCTACATTTCTCAACGGATTTTGACCAAACTTTCACAGAAGCTTTGTCATCAAGTGCCATAGCACATATTGTCGGGGTTTTGTGATTAGATAATTTTTTACCTAATTATGGCCCTTTGTTTTTTTTTCCTTATACAGAATATATATAGTGAACACTTCTTCTCTGCGCAATTCTGTGCGCAACTCCTACAATTCTCTAGGGATTTTGACAAAACTCTGGCAGAAGCTTTGTCATCAACTCTTGCTGCATGTTGTCAGGGTTATGAGATTTGATAATGTTTGACCTAATTATTGCCATTTATTTTTTTCCCTTATATAGAAATATATTGTTTTTGTTCCATATATAGAATATAAAGTGAACAAATTCTTATTTGCACACCTATTCCTACAAACTATTTTGACAAACTTTCACAGAAGCTTTCTCATCAAGAGTCCTTGTGCATATCATCGGGGTTTTGTGATTTTGGGTGGGCGGGCAGGTGTTCACTTTAAAACAAATGCCCCTGCATGACGAAGCTTCTGTGAAATATTTTGCTGAAAACCTGGT
This sequence comes from Ruditapes philippinarum, assembly GCF_026571515.1. Classification (NCBI taxonomy): domain Eukaryota; kingdom Metazoa; phylum Mollusca; class Bivalvia; order Venerida; family Veneridae; genus Ruditapes; species Ruditapes philippinarum. The sequence goes on along the minus strand of NW_026862205.1, from coordinate 67,289 downwards.
TGCATCGCATTGCGATGTTCCTTGTTTTTTTCTTTATTGATTCAATAAACTATAAAAACATAATGAGTATTTCACTTTTTATTGTCCATCACTACATCTTAATGCTACATATGCTTGAAGTAAAATACAACCCAGCTGTCTTGATACAATATTTTAATAAAACTGGCAACAAGTGTTAAATGGGATAAAAAAATTTGGGAAGGGAAAGTGGGGGGGGGTCACCCAGGTGGATTTTATGTCACACTAACACAGTACAGTATAGGTCTTATGGCAACTTTCACCTTCACTGGTGCAGGAAGACCTTAAGTGCCTGTATATTATTTTAGGCACAAATGGGCACCTGAGAAGAACCATAGTAGTCCTAGTTTCCTCATTTAAAAATCAAAGTCGCTGTTGGGATTAGATCCACTACAGTGAGGGGCGAGTGGTTTGAAGTCAATGACCTTAACCGTTCGGCCACAGACCCCCCTAAATGGTATACAATACACAGTGCAAACCCTGCAGCGTAATGACCTCTGTAGAGCAGTTACCTCTTTACAAGAATTTGAGCCGTGTCACGACAAAACCAACATAATGAGTTTGCGACCAGCATGGATCCAGACCAGCCTGGGCATCTGCGCAGTCTGATCAGGATCCATGCTGTTCGCTCAATCAACTCTATTACCAGTAGAGAAATTAATAGCGAATAGCATGGATCCTGATCAGACTGCGCGGATGCGCAGGCTGGTCTGGATCCATGCTGGTTGCAAACCCAATATGTTGGTTTTGTTGTGGCCGGGCTCATTCATTATTTCTCATATTAAATCACCCTGACTAGAGCAACATCTTTCAGCTACAACCAAATTTTTCTCTCCCAAAAGTTGTTGCTCAACTGAGGTTGTATGGTTCACGGAAATAAAAATACAAGATAATTGATTTTTTTTCTCTCTAATTTATTATTCAAAAGCATGTGGACAATTTTATTTTGATTTTTTTACTAAAGTATATCAGTCAAAACCACGAAAATTAGTGCCTCACGAACAATAATGATTTTGCAGTCTCCTGGCTGCTCAAAATAAAACATTGAAAACCCCTGCAGGACAAGTCCATTTAAGAATTTTAGGAGAGTTGATATAAAATAAAACTTACTATTACTTGAGTGAATAGCAATTGGTAACTTCATAAATATTATTAACATTTGATAAAACAAATAGTAAGCACATCTAAATTTGACAAATAATATCAAAATACAGTTTGAAAATGAAGATATCCTAAAAATTGTTAAGATTTATTGAAGGGAAGCAATTTTGAATGTCAAGACTTAATTGAAAGTGGCAACTTAAAAATTTGTAGAAACAAACCCGGCCAGGACTCAACAATTACCTGAGAACTAAGTGTTCAAGTCAAAAGAATAATATAAAACATAATAAAAACAGAGTAAAAACAAATTCAAATAATACCTGAAATAATATCATTTTGGTAAAAATATGAAAAATATGAATAGTAAAATTCTCAAAAAGTAAATATCAAATGTCCTAGATACATTATATAAAGACTATACACACATTTAAATGTAGTTTTAAATTTAAATACTTAGGTCCCTGATTTAAAGATGTGATATGTTTAGTTGATTATGTACTGTATATTGGGAAATATTCATGAGATTTTTTTCACTTATATTTGGGAGTTCACAAAATTACATCATTCTTTATTTTATATGTTCTGTCACAGAAATTCATGAAGTTTACCTAGGTTGGTGAGCAACAGAAGTTACTTAGAGCGATGTCGGGTATATTGGGACATCTAAGGCATATTTGTTATTGTGATTTTTAATATGCTTGTTTCAGTATTGGCATTGGATATTTAGGTTAAGCTCTGTTTGACTATCGTCTATAATGGGCCACTATCATAAGCATATACAAAACAAACGTGATATACCTTGTTAAACAGAAGAGCATGAGGAGGCAGTTTTGGGACACGTCGGTATTTATGGACAGAAAGAAGGGCATTTTGGGACCCATTAATTTTAGTGTAAAAATTTTGTAACAAACCATAGAGCAGTACCTTATTTTGCATAGTTCAATTTGATTGAAAATTTCTTTTAAATAAAAAGTCAAAATCAAATATAATACTATTTTATGATGCTTTATAGATCTATTGAGTATGTGGGGTCAAATGGTCTATTTTATCTGTTCATTTCGATTAAGTACTGTAAGAGGGTTAATGCCCCTTTCTGTATGCATTTACATCTTCAAAGTCTGAGATAGCACAGTGAGGGATTTAAAATGTCTGAGGGCTTCTGCAGATGTTAATGCATGGAAAAGGTGCATTAATTAGCGCTATTCTTGGACAATAAACGTCAAATCAGCAATTCCTCGTTTCCTTGTCTCCATTTTGTACTATGATACCATATATTGTGCTATGCTTTAAACGTGATGGTCATGTATATTATATAGCACTTTTAATAAGAAAAGGAATGTAACAAATGCATGAGTAGCATGTTTAAGTGTAATGCTAGTATCCATATCTGCAAGATTATTGTCATCACAATAAACTAATATGTCATAATCTCTAAGGAGTCAGGTTCCCTTTTCAGTTTTTTCCCTCTTTAAGTCTGAGTCAATTTGTTTTATCCTCATTTTCTCTGCCCTTTCTATAATTTTGGATTAAGATGTTTTTTGTTCCGTTTTTTAAAAACATATCTGACATACAAACACACCTTCACTGAGTTCATGATACGTTTCTATAATATCAAATAACATAATAAACATTTGATATTCACGTGTCCCAAAACACCCTACATCAATAAAATGTTATCGGGAGTTTTGGAACCACATTTTATGATGAATCAAGTAGTATTAACAACTAAAATATGCTCACATTATGATCAGGGGACTTTTTTCATCCTAGATTTATAGTTTACTTCTACAAAATATATCATAAACAGGTTTTATGAATTTAAATATTGGCAATTTTTTCTGAAGCTTATTATATAAAACAGTGGCATGATTCTCCTAAATTTCACATCATGCAAAAAATAATAATATTCACTTAATGTACAGGCACTAGGTTGAAGCCAGCAGAATAGAATATGATTGATTTTCATTTCTAATTAAAGAACTTAATGGAATTATACTTCTAAACGTTATAATGATAAGCGATCCAAAATAACCAACGGTTCACATATACCTTACAATGCTCTACATGTATTTCTTATTCTATGATTCGATAAAGTCACCGGAAAGAAAAACACTGAAATGAAGTTCATACAATTACCTACAATAAACATATGAACTAAAATAGGTAAAAATTCTTTATATTAAATATCATTTGCGGAGTAACCCAGAAAATACTTTTTTTATATCGTTGATAAAGAATCATTCTCCAGTCTGCATAAATAGAGGATATTCAAGTTTTTTCCACATATACAGGTTTTATTTTCATTGATAGATATGAAAATAAATATTTCACAAGTAGTGGTAGTCATGGGTGAAATATGATAATTTTCATACCATTGAGATGAAAATAAATCCTGTTCTTGAATTTTCTGTTTATCATAAACTTTTTCTCTTTTTAGACCTTACAATTCAAAACAACTCCACTTTGATTTTATGAATTGGCTGAATTTAGAAGAAAGTAGTCTGGCAAGTTACCAGTGAAAATATGTTTCACTGCAGTGAAAAATAAATTTTTACAGTGAAAATATGTAATACAAATAATTGTAATGAAAATATGCATTTTATTTCCTCAATATTTTTTAAATTCTTCATTTATAAATATATATTGTATCATAGTTTGGAGACCTTTCTGTTGAAAATGTGTCAGGGTTAAATCATATACATACACATGCACAGTGCGTTAACTGGAGTGCGGGTATTAGTTACCCGCACTCCAGAGCATGCCCATTGATTGGCTCATTTTTGCTGGGGTTTACATATTTTGACGGCAGAGAAAGGGAAAGCGACAGAAATGTCATATTCAGATGTTCGTTCATTGGTTCATTTTTGCCGGGGTTTCATATTGTGACAACAGGGAACGTGCTTTTATGTTTGACTATGATACAAAAGAGAAAGAACACCAAAACACTCGGCAATCTGATAAATACTCGGGGGCTACGCCCCCTTGTACAAATCAGATAGCCTCGTGTTTCGGTGCTCTTTCTATTACATAAACTGTAAACTTTATTTAAATAAACAATTATTCATTCAAAAAAATACAGCAGTGATCAGGAATAGAACCATGATCAGTATGGCAGGAAAGAAACAGTCAAAACAGTGTCATACACTAAAACAGTCAAACAGTGTCATACACTAAAACATAATGGCATATATATTTCATGAGTTTGAAAAACATATAAGGTTTGAGTATTTTAAGCAAATTTTACTGAAATTCCTGAAAATTCCATACACTATATCATGAAATTTTTAATTTCTCATATAAGTCATGTCAGAAAAATTTTGTGACGTTTTTAGTTATGTGGCAAAAAAAAATCTCAATCTGCAGTAAATACATCATTGCAGTCTTGTACATACTTTTTTCTTTGAATCGTCCTCATTTAAAGTTTGACAAACAAATTATGACTAACATTTTACTTTTGGCATGCAATCATTCATCTGATATAGCGAATATTCTAACTACAAAAGCACTTATATATATTGCTTTTAGAGGAAACAAAAATTATACTTAACATACAATTATTCGTTGACCTCATTGGGAAAAAACATCAAAATAAAAGTGATTTTAGCAAACACAGTTTTGATGTTCCCAAGTTATTTAAAATGATCAGAATTTCTGAACCCTTACCAGTATAGAGTCATGCCAGTCTAGACAAAAGTGAAGTCTGACCTAGCTCTGCACTGTTTGTTGTCCAAATATTTAGACGTAACCGCGGATTTGAATCTATTTTTTACATGGGTCAAATCCGCTTTAACTTTAATTTTAAATTCACATTTTCCGATAAATGTCAAACTGTAAAAAAAAAGAAAATGTGATGTCTTTCAATGAAGGACTATACTGTTTGCTGCTGAACTTGTAGTTCTGATATTACAGATTCTGTATGTTAAAAATCGCAGATATAGAAAACACAAAAATTATAAAGTTTGGGTTGATTCCTGACAACAAAATGAGTACATGTACCTATAAACATACAAAAAATGTAATATTTATATCACAGTTGTTTCTTTAATTGATTATAATGTTGCTAGTAAAAATACATATTATTTTATTGCAGAACAGACAAAGCATTTACCTCCCTTTATTTGCAAAAATTGTTATGTTTGACCATATCTATATAAGACAACTTCACAAGCTTTCTGTAATTCTCTATTGAGCAACAGATTTATCATATAAAAGCATAATTGAGCCGCGTCACGACAAAACCAACATAGTGCGTTTGCCACCAGCATGGATCCAGACCAGCCTGTGCATCCGCACAGTCTGATCAGGATCCATGCTGTTCGCTTACCAACCCTATTGCAAATAGAGTAACTGATAGCGAACAGCATGGATCCTGATCAGACTGCATGCTGGTCGCAAACATACTATGTTGGTTTTGTTGTGCCGCGGCTCATTAGTATTTTAGCTAGACTGAGACTTTAAACATCTGCATTTCAGCGAAATCCTATGGCTTTTTCATTTATTAACATTTTAACTGCATGAAAGAAGAATGAAGACATAATTATAATAGATAAGAAATTAATTTTTCAATTTTTCATGTAAAAAAGTCTTTAAATATCTTTGCAGCCTCTTGTTCTGTATAGTGTTTTGTTTGCACTGTTGATCCATTGTCTGCCCCAGATATCATTGCTGACAGACCTAAAACATAACACAGAAGGAGAGTATTTTCTTCGTTCTTTATATAACAAAATTGTAGTGGTGCAGGTGGAAGGGGAATATTTAATAAGTTATTTACAGAAATGGTGTTTCACTCTCTATGAAAAATTTGCAGAGGGTGGGACCATTTCTTTCTTTTCCTGTCTGATATATTATGGAAACTTTCCCTTTTGACCTTTTAAATCCTGTAAGAGAAGTACATGTGATAAAATGAGAAGGCAAACATTAGCTTCTCTCTTCCCCTTGGAGCGTGCACATCGTAGAGAAGGCACAGGGCATCGGCAGAAGATATAATTAACTTGGGATGGCATAAAAGAAAACTTGTATCCTGCAGACCAGCTGGTGATGTCCTGACAAATGCCAAGGGGAGCAGCCTTACTAAGTAGACAGGGACTACAAGACCAGTATGCTAAGGTGCGTGAGCCCCTAGCACAAAGAGTGACAGCTTAAAAGGCAGGCCCTTTGCTGGCATTACAGCCTTTTTTCAGGGCTACCTCATTTTCATATTCTCTCAGGTTATTGTACATTTAGGCTCTCATTGGCCGCAGTGACCACCTTTGACTCAAAATTCATATCTTTAGCTAATACTCCATAGAAATTGCATGGAGGTAAATTATCACTATTTTATGCATCAAAATTAACTCTTTAAGGGCATTACTGGTGACATGCCCGGGGTCCGTACTTACTAAATAGCTGCATTAAAAGCCTGAAAGGGCGGATGGACTACCAACCAATTTATAGAAGCTTGTCAGTGAACAGTATAATTACATGATACAGCATAGACAAACTGCTTGGATGGCCTTGTAATAGCAGAGACATAGATAACAGAGATACAGTAGGCAAATTTTCTAGCCAGTTAAGATATCATGCATGTTTGCTAATCTACATCTCTGGTAAAAGTGATAAAGACTGCAGTTTAATTTTCATTTAGTAAGGGCAAATTATCTGTGTAATGTTATCTCACATTGTCAGAAACCCTACAAACTGTTCAAAAGATATAGAGAATAAAAATTTTAACATGAAAATCAACATGGCAGTAAGTCCTGGTTTAACATACGTTTATCTGAAGATGGTCTAAACAAGCACAGTATCTTTTTATTCATGGCAATAGCTCTACCAATCTCATAACCAACCCCTAGTGATGGCTGTGTTACCTCGGCAACCACAACTGAAATTTAGAAAAAAAAAAATTGAAATAGAAATTTTTCAAGAATGCTCAATGTTGTCATCAGTTTAAAGATATTTATTGAAATCTAGTAAATTCTTCCTGAATATGTCTAATCTGAATAAGTGAATGTATAAACAAACTATGTTTGGGAAGCTGCATTCCCTATTACTTGTCAAATTATTTTGGTCTATTCTTATAAAAACTGCCATTTTTTTAATGACACTATATAATTACGAGTATACTTTGATTATCTGTAGTGTGTAGAGTTTAAATTGTAGCATATTTTCTCTGTGTAAATTCTAAAGACGTTTCACATTTCAAAAAGACGCATAGTAATTATCAGTTTGTTTTTTTTCAAATATCAAATTTCACCATACTATATCTTTAATTGATCATACAAGAAATTGATCATACAAGACTAACAGGAATTAGTCAGGACCACACCATCACTGTGTGTTTCTCACTTTTTAAGAATTGGGCATATAAATAAAACCTACCATCACAGCTTGTCAACCATTCTAAAGAATTGTCATGAATATTTTTGTCTGTCCACTTTTTTTGTTCTGAAATAAAGAAACCATGTTTCAATCAAATCCTAATGCATAAAAATATTTTCTGATTCATTTTTACTTTGCAAATTTGCTAACATTATAATAGTGCAAACAGGTACAAAATACAAATATTAACAATTTTCATACTTTACCAATCCAGACTGCTGTATACATGTAAACTAACTAGCCAGGGCAAGATTAGATCTTTGCTGCATTCAAGTAAATTAGCAAACCAGGGCAAGGTTAGATCTCTGCAGCTGTATTCATGTAAATTAGCTAACCAGGGCAAGGTATAAATTAGATAACCAGGGCAAGGTATAAATAAGCTAGCCAGGGCAAGATTAGATCTCTGCTGTATTCAAGTAAATTAGCTAACCAGGGCAAGGTATAAATTAGCTAGCCAGGGCAAGGTTAGATCTCTGCTGTATTCAAGTAAATTAGCTAACCAGGGCAAGGTATAAATTAGCTAGCCAGGGCAAGGTTAGATCTCTGCTGTATTCAAGTAAATTAGATAACCAGGGCAAGGTATAAATCAGCTAACCAGGGCAAGGTTAGATCTCTGCTGTATTCAAGTAAATTAGCTAACCAGGGCAAGGTATAAATTAGCTAACAGGGCAAGGTATAAATTATCTAGCCAGGGCAAGATTAGATCTCTGCTGTATTCAAGTAAATTAGCTAACTAGGGCAAGGTATAAATACGCTAACCAGGGCAAGGTATAAATTAGCTGGCCAGGGCAAGGTTAGATCTCTGCTGTATTCAAGTAAATTAGCTAACCAGGGCAAGGTATAAATTAGCTAACCAGGGCAAGGTATAAATTAGCTAGCCAGGGCAAGATAAGATCTCTGCTGTATACAAGTAAATCTGCCAACCAGGGCAATGTAAAAAAAAGCCAACCAGGGCAAGGTTAGATCTTTGTTGGGAAAAAAATTCCATGGGTTGACTGATTAATTAAAAAATTATATGGGTTGACTAATTAATAGATTAATTTGTACTCAAATACCAATACTTAATCATGGTTTAAAACAATATTTTTATTTTGGTTTCACATTAAAAAAACAACAACAAGTAAATCATTACCATCAGTTAGTTCCTTAGAGCCAACATGTTCAGTGAGAACTGTTCCATAACCTTTCAGCTGTTCAATCAAGCGGGTATATAACTCGGCATCCTGACGTCCGCCATAGATACTCCCACAGAAGTATATCTTCATATCCTACAATCGTAAATAGCACAAAACCTGTGAAGTAGTTCCAAATGTTTCGTATTTATCCACTCAGTGTAATGTAATGTTGATATAATGGTATAATTTTGAAACAGACCGCGACTGAATTACTCAGATTTTACTTTATACAGCAGACGGTTCAATGAGCATCAGCCGATCAATAAAAATCACTACATGCCAGAAATCTATAAAAGTCAATTAAAATACAGTAAAACCTTGGAGTTAAAGACCATCTGTACAAGATTACTGATATTGTACTATAATATATGTTTATTCTTATTGTAATGGATCTGAAAATGATAAGTCTTTGCCAGAAGTACACAGTCAGGTCAGCCTGCACATCCCTTAAGTCTAAATGGGCTCTTTACTGTTAGTTACTTCATTTTCTGTATTTATATTTTGAAATCTGTTAAGACTTTGAACGGACTGCCCAAAATTCAGCAAATCTGTTGTATACTGTAGGTTAAAGGTTAAATAAGACGCATTTTGACAAGTGCTAAATTACATTTAAGAATAACTTTGTCAATAAATACAATTTAATGAATATTTTGTGAAATACATAGATAAAAAATTCCACTTGTCCGCTTGTAATTACAGGTAGAATTTAAGACCATGACCCTGGTGACCTTGACCCCCTGACCTCTTAGTGAGTCTGTGGTAGACTACTGTCACCTCATCAAGGTACATGCATTTATGAAGTCTCAAAGCTGTAGGTGAAAGAACTTCTCTGTTACGGTGAAGATTATTAAAGTTGATTTTGTAACAAACAGACAGACAAACATGCGAACAAATAAAAACCAATATGACTCCCAATCTATCAATCAAGGAGCATTAAAATTTGCCACACTTCAGAATTACTTTCCAGCTTTATGTTCAAAATTATCCTTACTATGAAATTTAAAACAAGTAGATAAACTTTAATTTCTAAAATTTTCCAAAATTGCACAAAATCAAATGATACTTGTACAATGTATACAAGCGGCCAGCATCCTGAATTATTTTATACAATATCTTTTCTACCTGAGTACCAAGAACTAAAAACACTGAACTACAAGTATTCCTTCATTGTATGAGTGTGTAGCTTTAATTAACCTCAATCAATACACATCAGTGAATTAATTGTGCACAAAGATGCAATTATTATTGACATTGCTGTTAAGGTGATGCAGAACAAAAACTTTATGTGCATGACTCAAACTACAGGAGTCTTACTGTCAATTATGGTTTAACGGGACATATAACCTTGATATAACCTTGATCTTTGGTAATGCCTTAATCCCTTGAAAGGTAATTGATAATGACTTGTCAATTAATGCCCCATATTCCCAATACCACCCCTAACTGTACATTGCTTCAGTATTTTGATACCAGAACCCCTAATATTAACAATAAACTAAAAGACTCTTCCAAATTTCAAAAAAAACATGTCAAAACTCTTATACAAATTTTAATTTTAGCATGGTAATGAAACCTTACTATATAAAGATTATTATGATGATAGACTTTCTCCGGATTTAAGAATATTTTTGGTTTTCCAGGCTAATCCTGCACTGGGTACAAACAAACTTTAAAAAGTACAGTTTCAAAAATAAGTACATCTGGTTGACTTATCTATAATTGTAAATGGTAGAGCTCTGTGAAGCTATTACAGTTAAAAGTTTGTTCGTAAATGGGGATAAGTTGGAAAAACCTACATTAATTTTGGCGAGTTGTGGATAACAACTATTGGTACAAATAGCTTCCGAAAAATGATATTAAACACCGCTTTAGGACTTCAGAAATTTGTTTATTATTAAGTGGGGCAACTTGACCCTTGCATTTCTATACTTTACTTTAAATATTATTACAGACACTGCTTTGCCTCAGAATGGCATTTGAACCAGTTAACTCCAAAAGCAAGAATTATCTGTAATTTTCATTTAAATAGCTTATTCAAGGCCATAGGGATGCTTTAAAAACCATAAATAGAGGAAATTATATCTTAAGGAAATAAAAATTGACAAAAATAACAATAAAATAAGTTGTCAAATTGACAGCATGCTCCACTATAATATAAAGGGAAAATAATTCAATATTAAGTTAGTTATTAACCAATGCTGCAATAACAGGGTTGGTCAGTGACCTATAATTACAACCTTATTGATCTGTCATTCAGATGTAAAAAACGTTATTTAATAAATGTTCAAAGGGAGATAATCCAGTCAAATCTTTGCTATTATTAGCTTGAAATTGTGTGAGGTTTTACGTGACTATCATTTAGTGGTTGATGAGATGAAACTGGAATACATTCGTGCCTCGCTTTGCGTATAATTTATCAAGCCCTAGCTACGCCCCTGGTGCGTGTTATTATGCAATAAAATCAGGACAAATCCTATCACTGTATGCTGCCACTTTTCAATTGGGACACAAATACAGTACCTGACGAAGTGACGATATATAATAAGAGAGACACTATATAATAATTATTGTAACAAATTGACAAATGGCGTACACGAGTAAAAGGGAGGTAACTTCGAAAAACTAACTATGATACTTTCTATTCTATTAATTGCATACGATTGTGGCTTTAAGCCTTATATCTTGGCATACGACAGTGAAATTGTTGTTGATATAATTATGCTTCACGTGTGGCCTTAATGATATATTGGTCCAACATGTTTACATAGAACTAGGTACGTGAATTACCTAGAGTACATGTAGGCCTATGTACAAATCTTAAGAAGACTAAAACAAATATTCCATAAAATAAGCAACTTGTACGACCCACACACATGAAAAGAATCTCGTGCATGCACGACCAGGTTGTTATGCATTATTTTTCCAGCAACCTGCAAAGTTCCAGTTCGCATTATACAAATATATACAATATCAAATCAGGAACATCATAGTTTTTATTTTTCTGGCGATGTTATGGATCAAAAAAGAACTATGGTTTCAGTGCATGACTTTTTCTAACCAAATGAATATTGTTTCCAAGTATGAGCAATCTGGGACATAAAGTATCGTATGTCCACCCATCTATATATCCATCTCAGGACTCTAAAATCAAAATGGCAGGCAATGGAAATAGTTTGTAAAATAACATTTTAATTTGATCATTTGAAATAAGTTTTTGACAGTTTTGGAAAAATTTCACTTATTAAATAGAACAAAAATGTCATTCACGTATGATATTTATATTTAAATGTTTTCTGATAAACGTTAAGTTGAACACCGGGCTATATTACTGTCATGAAATAATACATTTTATCAGGTCACATGAAACATCATAATTATAATATTATCTCTGACGACAATAAGCTTATTGTATTCCCAGCTTTGACATAACCATAGGAGCTAGCACTTCTTTTCTAAATCCCTAGGTAATAAACATAAGCAGTTTGGCCACTACCTAAACACTGTATTATGGTAGTGTTCAGCCGAAATATTATGATTTAGTGGTGTACTGGATATCAATCAAGCATTTGGAAACCCAGATTAAAGAAATTTAAGAATAAAATATTAAAGTGGAAAAAATGACACAAGAAACCGACAATAGAGTAAAAGTAGTTGACAAGCGACGCCCAAAAGACTTGCCACCAACAAAGGTAATGCTTAAGTGAAACAGAAAATAAGTGTCTGGTCGTCCAAGACAAATTCTATGCAAACCGTCTACGTTTCATAGAGTCTATTAGACACAGGGCTTCCATGATCCAAATTTGGAAGTCTGTCTGAGAGTGCAAAATGTGTGGCATTGGAAGTCACATTATATAAGTAAAGAAAGTAAAGCATAATATTTTGGAAGTGACAGCCAAAGTCTCGGACTCGAACGCAGGACCCTGGGAATACCGTACCGTGCCTCTACCGACTGAGCAGCTCAGCTATCCGGCCCCTTATACAACTTCTCCCACTACAAGAACTCATTCCCTTGTACAGCCACAACCTGGAACAGCCTACCTGCCCCTGTTGCAGAGGCCCCTGACTTGGTATCCTTCAAGCAGGGGTTATCATCCCTCACATTCTTATTCGCCATTAGGGGCCATCTACAAGAACCCACTAGTGATATCCAAGGCTGTGCCGGCCACGGCCACTGTAACAGGAGAGGTTTGGGTTGAAGAGGCGAAATGTAGCTGGCCAGACTTTTTGTCTATATCTCTTTCTTTTGACCTATCCAACCTCTTCTAACTTTCTATCATTTCTTGTATATTTCTTTTTCTTGACCTTGCACCACCCGTCGCGTTATAATCAAGTGTGATTGTGCTGACGTACGATGTAGATGTAGATAATAGTGAACAGTTCTGAACCGTGACATACTCCCCTGCTTTATTAAAATTTGTCCATGAATTTCACAGAGTTACAGAGCAATGTGAATTAAACTCTCAGCTATATTCAGTCACGGTCCCCGGTTGGACGCCAATTGTAGCAGGGTGAGAAAATGTGCAGCCTGACCGGGACTCTAACCCGGGACCCTCAGAATACTGTACCGCTGCTCTACCGACTGAGCTTTCTGGCCGCTTACACATCTTCTCCCCTAAATAATGAACAGCTCTGAACTGTGACATACACAACTTGGCAATTAACACCTATCTGCTGCTTAGTGAGTATAGTTGTATACTCATATTACCAAGGCAATTACATTATAAGAATTACAGTCAAACCGGCCCCAAGTTAACTCGGCCCCAAGTCAACCCGGCCTCAAAATTGGTCAACCCGGCCCCAAAATTGGTCAACCGGGCCCCACAGTATTTTTATTTGGTCAATGCGGCCCCAAAATTGGTCAGTGTGGCCCCAAAATCGGTCATTCTGGCCCAAAAATATATATTTTCAAAGAAAACTATTCAGGTCATTTTGTTGTATGATGGAATAAAAATGATTAATTATATAACATCAACAATTATATGTACATCAACATTATTTCAGATGTGATAATCAAACAGTTTAAAATGGTATAGCTGTGAAAACAAATCCTTTAAATAAGTTGGTAGTATCTTTCATGTCTTTATTCGATGTAAATTAAAGATGGTTTCGTGAGTGTTAATGCGATAATTAGGAAGAAATGCATAGAATTTCGAGTTAAAAGGTTTGTATAAATTAAGTTTCCAACAATCTTTTTTTCAGTTCATTTGAATGTTTTTATTGAATACGTTCATCAGTATAATAAATATTTGTTTCGTTTTTTATTAACTTATTTTCAAAGAATATTTACTGTGTAAAAAAGTATTGGAATATTACTAAGTGTTTGAAAAATTGATAGTGTTTTGTGTTTAATCACTTTATGTCATTATGACTGATAACTGTATTGATTGTGGATATATTGTGCGTGACAGCCAGGAGGCAGTGACCTGCGATACCTGTGATAGATGGCAGCATCTCTATAATTAATCTTACTTAAAAACTGTTCATGGAAACACTTTAGTGTGCTTTTGGTCATTTCTTTTTTTCACATACAATAACATTGTAATGATTTGAACACATTAAGGTTTCTTTTCCATGATATATCAATAAAAAAGTTTTGTTTTTTCTTAAAACTTCTATCGTAGAGAGGTTAAGGTTGAAGACATACGTCACCTATTTTCGCGACGGTTTTTGTTGTTAATTTTTATTTCATTTCTTGATAAGTGTTTATATTTTAAAGCAAAATAAATAATTAAAAAAATGGGGCCGGGTTGACCAGAAATAACATTGGTTTTGGGCCGGGTTGACCAATTTGGGGCCGGGCTGACTTGCGGCCGGGTTGACTTGGGGCTGGGTTGACTTGTACCGCATTTTAACAGTTTCAAAAGCAAAACCAATAGTAATCTTTATTTTTTAGTATATCTTTACCTAGCACTGTCGGAAAGTGGGGATTTTCTCTATGGCATAAATTTTTATCAAATATCTCAAATTCTCAAGGGTTGATTAACCCTTTACCTCTTATATACGCGAAACAACGCACTTTCGACCCCCCCCCCCCCCTCTTTTAGGCCTCAAATAGTACAAAAATGTCCTATTTGGGCCCCAAACACATGTTTTTCGTATGAGAAATGTTACTAAAAAATTGAGCACTTTTTCGGCGCCGCCCCCCATCCAAAAGATACATCAGGGGGTTGCCAGAAGGGGGATGTGCCAGAAAGGGGAAAAAAAACAATTAACTAATGGTACAAAAATTTTTTATCAACTGTACTGGCATGCGAATAGTTCTTGTACAGAAGCAGTTTTAAATCACTTTCACCTGTGTGTTGTCAAAATGTGACCTTGTTAACATTGGGGGATTCTGTCCTTGTTTATACTTACATATGAGACCTGTGAAAGGGTTTCCAATAATACCACCTAAGCACAGATAAATGGGCATTACCATGGAAACTAAATGTATCATGCATACAAGCATTTCATTGCATGTGAAGGCGTTGGGATAATGATACTTAATGTAATAGTACTAGTATTTAGTCCACGCTGTATTTCCTGAATAACATATATCTATTTACCTCTGAAAAAATGGTTTCTTCAACGGTTATCAATGAAAAATAGGACTGTTATAACAATATTGTATAATTTTTATGGGCTATAGTTTATGTACGGAAACAAGTACTTCTCTTCATTGAACTTATTGGGTAATTTTGGTACCCCATATTAAGCCTCATAACAAAAAGTTTTTCCATGATTTGGTTTATACAGAATTTATTTTAACAAGAAAATCAAGAGAAGGGGAGAACACACGTCAAACTTAGAATTTATTTTAGTTTGATTGCATAGAAAGCTTTAAGTTTATAGACACACTTTTGAATCTGTTCCTGGAACCAACCATTACTGAGCAATGAGTGTTAAAGTTTCTTGCAAAAGGAAACAAGGACTTGCCCCTTATGGGGTTTGAACCAATGCGGGTAGCAATCATTTGATTACTAGTCCGATGCATTAACCATTTGTCATATCTCAATATACTCAGATGATCTGCCAATGGCTGTTGCTGTGGAAATTCTGCTACATTTGTCATTTGCTATGAAATTAGGGTCTGAAATATTTTCATAATTTCAGCACTTGTGAAGATTATTTGCCAAATATTGTAATTTATATTTGTTCTATTGAATTTTGAAACTTACTCCATGTGCTGCGCATACAACAACAATATAGTGAAAGAAGTTATTATTTATCAGTAAGTAAAAATATGTGCATTTGCATCCAGGCTATATTTGTTTGTTCCTTTAATAAACTGAGTCTATGCAGGATTTTCATGCTCATGGTTGTAATTACATGTATATGTAGCTTGGGATCTTTTTAATAAACACTGGAATCTTGCAGTTGTACATCTTAGAACAGACACTGCAGTGTTCATTATCTCCCAGTTTGAATTGTGATCCACATAAAAAAAAGTTTGAAAAAGTCTTATAATCTTATAATTTTATTTCAGGTTGTTGTAAGAAGATTACCACCATCATTGACTGGTGAAACATTTTTAGAGCAAGTGTCACCTCTACCTAACTATGATTTCTTCTATTTTATGAAAGCTGATTTAAGGTCAGTGTTTTCTTCCGTCATAGGAATACATTTCCAATCAATATAAATTCCTCTCTTTCACAAAATGCTATCAAAATTAAAATATTCAAAGTTCACAATTTTGTGATTGTTGACTATTTTTTCCCCCAGAAAATCCTATAATTTCATGACATAATTTTTTTTTAATTGGTTACATATATCTGGAGTAGATTATATTTAACTTTTCCATGGCATGTAAGAAACTTAGATAATAAATGTCAGATTCATAAACATTTATAGACCTCTTGTTCTGATTAGGGAAATAAGAATCTACAAACAAATAACACATTATAGCTGTTCTAGTTATTTCTAGATAATAAATTGGATTGTACAATAAAATGGGAAGTTCTGTATGCTTTTCAAGGAAAAAAATAAAAGATTTAAAAAGTCAATTTTTTTCTCTGTTTTCAGCCTTGGTGTTAATGCCTTTTCTCGAGCATATATAAACTTTCAGAACTATGAGGATATTGCGAATTTTCGAGACAAATTTGATGGATATATTTTTGTGGATGCCAAAGGTAACATGCTCCTTAATAAAGTACCAACCAGTTTTATTATCACTTGTACCTTGTTACATTGAGCTCAGTATTATTATTACAAAACTTTCAATTTTGATGGTACCTTCCATTATTTTTAGGATTTGTTTGTTTATATGCCCGGTTTGATGTTATCAAGGAAGTGTTTACATTTTTAAATTGACAGTTTGAAGGATTATGCTTACATTTAAAATACTAATTTATGACTGACCTTATTCCTTATTTTAGAAAAGAATGCATAACTAAAATTACTTGATTATTACAGGAAATGAATATCCAGCTATAGTAGAATTTTCGTCATTCCAAAAAGTGCCAAAGAAGAAAATGAGGAAACCTGATTCCAAAAAAGGCACAATAGAACAAGGTAGAAATATCTTATTTCATAGACAATAGCTTATTTGCTCTTGTTATTCTTCTTCAGTTGTCTCCGCAAGGTTATAAAACTTCTTTACTAAATTCCTGTCTCAAATCTGTTAGTTTTCACTGATTAGTGTACATTACATAGCAGTTTCTGACCAATCTGATTCCTGAGATCAGAGTTTGAGCTTAGCGAATTTTTTTATAACCGTGGACACTGTTTCGTTATAATGTAATTTTCTGATAATAGTTCTTGTAACCCTTATGCTGCTAAATTTCTATAATGTAATTACTTGTGTTTTTTAAAGATCCTGTAACTCAAATTTTTTATGGTTTTATATCATAAATATGATGCTCAAATTAAGATTTATCAATTTTGTAAGTTCCAAAAGCATTATTTATAAAGATATTACCAAATTTAACATTTCATGTAAATAAAGAGAGGTAATAAAAAATTTATTTTCTATAAAGTCTAAGTCAAATTTTTCAATAAGAAATGAATGCATATATTTTAATGATTACATATAATATGTACAAATCTTTGCAGTACATATTCTACATATTCTTCGATGTTTGAAAATTGTTTTATAAACATAATTATATATATATATTTATTACATGCTTTTCGGTGGTTTATAGAAATATATCAGTGAAATAAAACTAGTAATTTCACTGTTTGAAACAGTGAAATTACCACTTTGATAATTTCACTGTTTTGAATTTAAGCCCCTTACGTTGTTTCAGTGAAATACCAGCGTGCACAGTACTGGGTACCAACTTAATGACGTGACGTCGTAAATGACGTCACGTTTGTATTATTATTTGGCGCGCTTTCTATTCAGTATTAGGTTTAATGTCTTTTAAAAACGTTTCTTGCATGTAATAAAAAGAAAATTTGTTTAGTTTAGTGTAAAATCGAAATATATTTCACCTTGTGAACACCAAAATTATATTTTAATGATTGTATATAATATGTACAAATCTTTGCAGTTCATATTTTACATATTATTCGATGTTTGAAAACTGTTTTATAAGCATAATTATATACATTTATATAATTTTACTTAAGTGTGGTGTACAACCTCAATTTCAACGTACAGGATCTTTAAAACACCACTAAATTTGTATAATTGTCTCTCATTGGTTTGAATTTGGAAACAACGGTTGTTATCAAAAAGGTAAAATTGGGTAGCCTATAGTAAAAATACTGTACAGGATGCATTTGTATGTATAAATAAAGATTGGCTTGTTATTTGACATGCCATGCTGAGCAATTAAGATCTGTTGAAAATAATAGTTTTAAATACATTGAAAAAAATGTGCCTATATTGGTGCTCAATAGGAATTTTTGATGTAAGAATTATGGAAAAAATTTAATAAAAATTACGTAACTGCATCTGGCCTTGAATTTTAATGTGTTTGTTTTACATGTTTTACAGACCCGGACTATTTGAAGTTTGTAGACACATTGAATAACCCAGAAACTGAAGAGGTAGTATCTCTTGACACCTACCTCGAGCAACTGGAGGCTAAAGAACGTGAGGCTAAAGGTGAGTAGTGACTTATAGATAATGATGTTCACCTTCCAACACAGTGATGTCACTAAAAATATCATTATTGCCATTATTAATATGACCCTGGTATTTGATGCTAGTCTTAGAAATTAACTTATTGCAAGCTTTAATATTCCGGTAGCTCTTGTTATTATTTAATATTAGATAATCCTTTTAGAATGAAAGAAAAACTAGGAAACTAATTTTGAATCTCTAAATATTTTTTTGGGGACTTCATTTGAAGCAAAAGTGTGTTATAGATTGAATGTTCTATGATGCCACACCATGTTTTCATTTTTCAAGAGTTCTTAGTCTAAAATGAATTACAAGGCCATTTCCAGCAGCTGTTATCTATGTTGGAAAAGGTCCCTGGTTTATGTTTAGGTAAAGTTTTGGCAAGAGTGTTTGTGTTTATGATTATGTAACTTGTCATTTCTTTTATGAAGCCAAGTCAAAAAGTTGAATTTTTCTCAGAATTTGAAATAGTGAGATTATTTTTTTTGCAACTGTAAGGAATATTTTTTTATGAAATGGGAAAAAAAAGAGGTTCAGGTAATTTTGGATTAGGACTTTGGCCTTGTAGAAAAATGCCTTGATTGGATGTTATACATGTATTTAACATGCTCTTTAGAAATTTTGATATAATGCTGGAATATTTGCTGTTTCATAGTTTGTAGAATATTGAGCAGAGACAACTATGTAAACTATGTCGATAGGGCATGAGTGATTGAGATGGTTCACAGCAGAAAAAAAGTCAAAAATGTCAGGAAAATTTATTACTGGCATTGTCATAAAGAAATAACAAGTGCTTACTGTATCAGCTGTATAAGAATGGTGACCATCTTAAAACTCTGAATGTGGTTACAGTACAACCTCCATAGAGTGTCCCTTCTGATGAACAATAATCTCTGTACAAAAACTTTTTTCATTACATCCCCCCCAAAAAGTAATAAAATTAGCATACCTATAACAATACCTCCCAACAGCAAACAAAATCTTTGTCTCCGTAAGAGTGTTGACCAGCGCATGTTGTACTGTATTTCTGTAAAAAACAAAAAATCAGGAAAACTCTTTTATAAGTAAGATTTTCTCCAGTAAACTACTTGCATACTAATTGGATGGTTAAAGTTTTAATTGTCTGACTTGGTTAATATGGCATGAAGTAAAGGTAGTTCTAGACCCTAGTTAAACATTGTCTAACCTAGAAGTATTACCTTATATTTTAGCAACCAAAGGTGGACCTAAAGTTACTACACCATTGATAGAATTTATAAAGAAAAGAAGAGAAGAAAAGAGAAATTCTATTTTGGTAAGTTGTTAAGAGAATTATGACTTATTATGAATTGTGGTGCATTATTCTCCTATTTGTAACAGGTTAAGATTTGTATATTATTCTATGTTATTTTGTGGAACAAGTGCAGAAAATTGATAATCTAATGTGGATTGTTTTTAATTTATCAAAACAAACATAGAATTGAAAAGTTCTTCATGATTTTCTGCAGAAAACTCAGACTAGTCAATGTGGGTGGGTAGATGGCGGTAAACTACTTCTTCTGCACACAATTTCTAAACAGATTTCCTCCAAACTTTCAAAACAGGATTGTCATCATGTGCTTTGACACATACAGTATTTGTTAAGATGAAGGACTTAGACCCCTAGCATTGAAATTTTAAATAATATTCTGTAAATTGTTCTACATTTTCTGTAAGTCAAAAGGGAACGTTTGAATTTTTATTGTCATTTCTTTCTGTGTCATGTAGTAGTATAAAAGGAAACGTTTAAAAATCTTATCAAACTTGACATTTTCAGCGTGCAAGAGAAGAACGTAAAAAACGTGAACTAGAGAGGAAACAGATGCGAGAAGACGATAGAAGAAAACGCAAAGAGCGTGAAATTGAGAGAGAGAAAGACAGACAGCGACAGAAGGAGAGGGACAGAGATCGTGGCAGGGATAGAGAGAAGGATAAAGAGAAACAAGAAGAGAAGAATAAGGATGGTCCAGTAAAGGTAATAGATGATAGTTCAGACGACTGCCCTGAATGGATGGCATTTATGAATGCATTATAGCTTTGTATTGTTATTGTTCAATTTTTTTTGTTTTTGTTAAATTGTTGAAATGGTTGAAGTTAGTTGGAATATAGTTTAAAAGAAGGAAAAATAAACATTAAAACACAGTTGTATTGTGTATTTAATTTCAAGGCAAACGGTTCAGTTCAATTTTTCATGTTATTTCGTCATGTTCTTTTATTAGTTTTTTTTATAACAAATTTGAAGTAGATTAATATCATTTTATGTTTTGTTTATTATTCAGTTAATTGTTCAGACATTTTATTTATCAGTCAAGCATCCTTTACTCTAGCCTTCTTTATTGACTCTTGTTGACAGTTTTATTGTTTCAATTCTGGATATCCTTTTAATTTCTTCATTCCACTGAAAAGATCTTTTCAATTTTCATCTTACTTTCAAATATACTTCCTTCTTCCAATATAGACAGCCTAAAATTTTATCAGTCCCTTCATTAATTATTTTACTCCTTCTCTCTTGTTACCTCCGATCCAAACTTATTACAAATAAAAGGATGCATTCTGTTTAGAAGAATTCAATGTTTATTTCTGTTATTGTATATTGTTTGTGTTGGTGATGGGGTATTATGGGAAGGGTAATAATTTGTGTATCTGTTTTTAAAGCTTTTAAAAAACACAGAAAGAGATACTGATCCCGAGGACAGCAAAGACAATAAGACTGACAGTGATAAACCAGATAATAAAACAAATGATAAATCATCTAGTGATAAATCTGAAAAGTTAAGTGACAGAGTAAGTGACCAGAAAAAAGAGAAAGAGGGTGTTGGACCTGAAAAGGATAATAGTAGATCTAAGGATGATAAATCGAAGCTACGGTTCTCGAAGGAGAACAGAGAGAAGCAGAGGGAACAAAGAGAAGTGAGAGACCGACGTGATGACAGGGATCGTGGCAAATCTAGTCCAGCTAAGGTATTAACCCTTACCGCCCCTCAAATAATGTGATGTACTTGCCCTTCTTTGATATTTGAAAAGTCTGTTAGTGTTTTAAGGGTGATTTCAGTATCAAAATGATTAAATTAAAAAAAAAAATTGTTGATCTTACAGGATAGTCTGTGGTCAGACTGCTTTGATGAATTCACTGGCATGCCTGTATTTAAATAGTATAGCTCTGTTATAGCCACTTGCTCTGAATGTATAAATATACCCATTAGCCTCATACCCGAGATTTTTATTCTTTATGTATTTTGGTATTTATGTATAGGCTGGTGATCTGATAATGCAATAAACTTTGATTTGTGTGGTCAAGGGTATCCGGGGTATCTGTTACTATGGCTTCTATATTCATGCTACTAGTAATGTCTTGTAGATATATTCTTTATGTATATTATCTGTACTTGATACTTATCTAATCACAATGGTAAATGAGTGAAATATCTTAAGGTAAGAGACCCCTATCAAATGTGCTATAGAGAAGCGGCAATCTTTTCCTCTTGATAATTTCAAACTAAGGATTTTTGCTGTCTTTTCTCTTGGACGTGTTCACTGTTATTTAGTGGCCTCCACTCAACATTTGCAGCCCATGCCTGCTCTCCTTGCCACCAGTTCAATGAAGATTAGATAAGAAAGGAGAGGCAAATAAACCAATGTATCGGGAGGATACAAATGTACTATAATTATGTTACATGTTAAATGTTGCTTTTTTTTCCACAGTTATTTTGTTCAGTCTTGATTTGTTACTTTAAATTTTTATAAATTTGCAAAGTTTGGTTAGGGAAGACCATTGATTGGTCATAATTCCATGAAAATAATAATATATCATAAATTAAATTGTATCAAAAGTACAAAATGTAGTTCTTGAATATTTGGATTTCTACTGTTAATAAGAAGATAGGAAACTTACAAAGAACTTTACAATTTCAAGAAAGCAAAAAATACAAGATTGAAATTAATTTTATATATAAATGTTGCTATGTGTTTTAAGCTCATGTGTCTTTTATGCAGAGGAACTACTTTTTCATTAATGAATATAGTACATATATATGTACATATCAAACATTATTCTATTGTAACGATATTGGCTAAGTAATGTTGTGTAGAGTTTTTTGGGCATAAGCACACATTCTTGTTTATCTGATACAGTTAAGACTTTGATCTGTTGAATATAAATTCATGAATTCAAACCCACTGTCTCATAAAGTGTTCTCTGCAAAAGTTTGATGGGGACAAATATTGAATATTGTGTTAGACTGTTCCTTACCAATATCTGATGCATGTGTGTACAGGTAAATCATGAATGAAAGATTTATATTAGTATAGAATTAAAGGATATACAGATAAGTTTATTCACCCGTAACTATTGGAAAATGTTGTAAACATAGAGAATTTACACAAATATTTTAGAAATATCACTGTGAACTTTGCATATCACTGTTTTAGAAAAACTAACCATGAACAACATTTCATTTGAATGATTTAGAATGACCGTCCAAGATCTAGCCGAGATGATCCTAGGGACAGAGATGACCGACGGTCTGACAGACCGAGGCCAAAGTCATACAGGGAGGACAGAGAAAGACGGTTAAACAGAGATCAAGATTATTACAGGTTGATGTTTGATATTTCTTATATTTGTTTGTTTTTCTTGTTTTTTTTTACACATTTTTCATTTCTCGTCGGTCAGTCCATCCATCTAACTGGCTTTCCTGAATAACTAACGAGTAATTACACGGGGAGGAATCACGCCGTTAGTTACCCAAACAAACAAGATGGCGGATGCAGCCAAAAAGTAGGTTTTTCCCTTTTTTCTCTGAAATTCATGATGTTCTTGTGTAAAGGTACATATAACAACCTTCTACACAATTTTCCTGGCACACAGAAATTTATTTCATGGTGTTTCGTCCCGTACTTCTTCTGAAATGCGCGTCACCAGATTCGAAGCGAGAGAATTTTCCACCAGTTTGATCGTGGTAACGTACGGCTTCTTCACTCAAATTCGCTATTTCTTTACATATATGTATATTAACTGAAACCACTGACTTTAAAAATTTGTAATATGTTGTCAAGTAATCATTCATGCCCATTTTGGCTAGATTTACTGGTGTAAATATTAATATCGGGGCATTTTCCGGAAATGATAACGTATGGCGTATAAAATATCAATGATAACGTACGGCGCATTTTTCTACTTGGTGGATTTCTATTTGTCCAGTCAGCTGATCATAAATTATTTGTATGTAGGAAATGATAGATATTTTAAACAAAAAGTTTGTCATTTCAGAAATAAATTATTGAACAATGCTGCACCATCGGGTATCAATATCTTTCTAGCTGGTGGCATAATAGATATTCCTTGTAAATATACCAAGTAAAAAACACGTTTATAGTTTGAGAATATTTTGTATAAAATGCAGAATGGAAAGAAAAGCCTCCACTTTTAGGAAACATTTGTGTATTGTTGTCTTCACATTAAATTTCGCCAGTGTTGTGCGATAATTATGGTCTTATCCCCTTATCAGAAAGAAGAAATGCATTCAACAGAGCAAAAATGTTAAAATGGTACGGAAGACTTGATATATTTTCTTTTCCAAAACAAGATATGTTTGTAAAACATGTATGCCCCCTATCAGCAGCCAATTAGTCATGTGATAAGGTTATTATGCATGACTTCTGACCCAGTGATCAAACAATTAATAAGGGTTATCAAGTATCTACTGGTCATGACCTTAACCTTTGACCCCTTGACCGAAAACTCAATAGGGGTCATCTGCTGGTCACAACCAATCATCATACAAAGTTTGAAGTTCCTAGGCCTAAGCGTTTTTAGTTAATTGATCAGAAACCGTTTTTACCTACAAGGTCAATGTGACCTTGACCTTTGACCCCTTGATCCCAAAATCAATAGGGGTAATCTGCTGGTCATGACAAATCACCATACAAAGTTTGAAGTTTCTAGGCCTAAGCGTTCTTAAGTTATTGATCAGAAACCATTTTTAATTACAAGGTCAATGTGACCTTGACCCCTTGACCCAAACCTCAATAGGGGTCATCTGCTGGTCACCACCAATCATCATACAAAGTTTGAAGTTCCTAGGCCTTAGCCTTTTTAGTTAATTGATCGGAAACCGTTTTTACCTACAAGGTCAATGTGACCTTGACCTTTGACCCCTTGATCCCAAAATCAATAGGTCATCTGCTGGTCATGACCAATCACCATACCAAGTTTGAAGTTCCTAGGCCTAAAGAAGGGTTCTTAAGTTATTGATTGGAAAGCATTTTTACCTACAAGGTCAATGTGACCTTGCCCTTTTACCCCTTAACCCCAATATCAATAGGGGTCATCTGCTGGTCACGACCAATCATCATACAAAGTTTGAAGTTCCTAGGCCTAAGCCTTTTTAGTTAATTGATCGGAAACCGTTTTTACCTACAAGGTCAATGTGACCTTGACCTTTGACCCCTTGACCCCAAAATCAATAGGTCATCTGCTGGTCATGACCAATCACCATACCAAGTTTGAAGTTCCTAGGCCTAAGGGTTCTTAAGTTATTGATTGGAAAGCATTTTTACCTACAAGGTCAATGTGACCTTGCCCTTTTACCCCTTAACCCCAATATCAATAGGGGTCATCTGCTGGTCATGACCAATCACCATACCAAGTTTGAAGTTCCTAGGCCTAAGGGTTCTTTAGTTATTGATCCGAAACCGTTTTTACCTAAGAGGTCAATGTGACCTTGACCTTTGACCCTTGACCCAAAATCAATAGGGGTCATCTACTGATCATGACCAATCACCATATCAAGTTTGAAGTCCCTAGGCCTAAGGGTTCTTTCGTTATTGATCGGAAACCGTTTTTTACCTACAAGGTCAATGTGACCTTGACCTTTGACCCTTAACCCCCAAAATCAATAGAGGTCATCTGCTGGTCATAACCAATCAACATACCAAGTTTGAAGTTCCTAGGCCTAAGGGTTCTTTTGTTATTGATCAGAAACTGTTTTTACCCAAGAGGTCAATGTGACCTTGACCTTTGACCCCAAAATCAATAGGGATTATCTACTGATCATGACCAATCACCATACCAAGTTTGAAGTTCCTAGGCCTTAAAGTTCTTGAGTTATTGATCGGAAACCGTTTTTGCTTACAAGGTCAATGTGATCTTGACCTTTGACCCCTTGACCCCAAAATCAATAGGGGTCATCAACTGATCATGACCAATCACCACACCAAGTTTGAAGTTCCTAGGCCTTAAAGTTCTTTAGTTATTGATCGGAAACCGTTTTTACCTACAAGGTCAATGTGACCTTGACCTTTGACCCCTTGACCCCAAAATCAATAGGGGTCATCTACTGATCATGACCAATCACCATACCAAGTTTGAAGTTCCTAGGCGTTAAGGTTCTTTAGTTATTGATCGGAAACTGTTTTTGCTTACAAGGTCAATGTGACCTTGACCTTTGACCCCTTGACCCCAAAATCAAAAGGGGTCATCTACTGGTCATGACCTATCACCATACCAAGTTTGAAGTTCCTAGGCCTAAGGGTTCTTTAGTTATCACTCGGAAACCATTTGGTCTACAGACCGACGGACCGACAAGTGCAAAGCAATATACCCCCTTTTCTTCGAAATGGGGGCATAATTACTTTAACAAATTACTGATAAGAAAATCTTAATATTTGAACCACGTCAAACATAAACAAAACGAAAAGTGATTGCGACTAGCTTACACCCAGAGGAGATGAGCCTGTGTTTATACAATCTGGTCGCTCATTGAAAGAAAATTCATAAAAGAGAATAATGAATGAGTATAGGTTCTATATTAAATTTATTACATGAGTTAGAAAATAATGTTATGCAAAAAACTTCAATGAATTTAGTAAATAAGAAATTTTATGTTTATTTGACGGGCGGTTAATATTGAAATGCAACCATTTAGCGTGACGTTGTGCCACTATGAGGTCAGATATATTTGCACGACATATCCGTACAGTTTTTTTATAATAAATGATTTTATCAAAACAATTACATCCAATTCATAAATTTGCCTATCATATTTTGGCTTTTTTTCTCGCAAACGCCCCAACAAAAAAAATCAATCTCTTACAAAATAGTATTGCAGGTATCAGCAATAAAAGAGTGTCATTGAAATTTGCGGTAAACATTTTACCGACCATGATAAAGTTTCATATCGGATTTGGATTTCGATGTTTTATCCATGTCAGAGAACCTGTCTGAAATCATTAAAGCTAGACCGCTCATGAATGCGCTCAGATGACGTCATTATCTTTATGAAAGAACAGCTGTAAAAATTAATACGCTACTATGATAATAGTGTTTACGAAGTATATGTTAGTAACATATACTTCGTAAACAATATTATCATAGTAGCGTAGTAATCAGTTAGTGTTCATCTGTGTTGTTCTACAGAATTAAGAAACTTTGACAGGAGCGATAGCGGCCCGAGAATGTTTCTTATTTCCGTAGAACAGCTACGGATGAATACTAACATACTTAGTGTCAAGCTTTATTTGGCTTCATTAATATTTACTTTCTTTCGTCACTATACTTGTCTATTTTACGAACACATTTCTATGAAGCACTATGAAAAATAGAAGTTAATATAGTGTCCAAATTTATTTCTCACCCAATGAAAGCGCTGTATTTCTAAAAGGAAATCTGTGCGTTAATTTTCATTGAAGAACAAAATACGATACTTTATCGAATTCCGTTCATAGTCGATTTCTCATTTTCATAATAATTTATAGAACAGTATAGTGACGTAATAAAGTGCCAAAAAAGCTTGACGCTTAGTATGTTAGTATTCATCCGTAGCTGTTCTACAGAAATTAAAACATCCTTCTGCCGCTATCACTCCCGTCAAAATCTATAATTTCTATAGAACAGTACGGATGAGCACTAACATATACATAGATATTTGAAATTTGGGATCAAGTTTCACTTTTGACGAAACTTTAAGATCACCAAAGGTGGAAAAGTTGCTCTATATTCGAGTATGATATGCAAGAAAACATATCACTCGTGATTACCTATCGGATTTTAATATCCATCCCACTGGCACCTGCACAAGGGCTTAAGTTAGCAAGACTCGTTACAGCCCAATGCGAAAGAGCCCCTGGATTGGATATTTCTATCCGATACAAAAACACATGACAGATATTATGCAAACACTAAATAATATTCAGTTTCTTTATTTATAACATAACTTTTCTCTTATATAGAAAATCAATTAAGCAGACAAAAATGCGTTATCATTGATATTTTGTGCGCCATACGTTATCATTTCCTGAAAATGCCCCGATTTTAATATTTTCAGCGGTTATTCTAGCCAGAATGGGCATGAATGCTTAGATGCCGACATATTACAACTTTTTAATGTCAGTGATTTCAGTTAATATACATATATGTAAACAAAACAGTGAATTTTAGAGAAGAAGCCGTACGTTACCATGATCAAACCGGTGGAAAATTCTCTCGCTTCGAATCTGGTGACGCGCATTTCAGAAGAAGTACGGGACGAAACTTCATGAAATAAATTTCTGTGTGCCAGGAAAATTGTGGAGAAGGTTGTTATATGTACCTTTACACAAGAACATCATGAATTTCAGAGAAAAAAGGGAAAAACCTACTTTTTGGCTGCATCCGCCATCTTGTTTGTTTGGGTAACGAACGGCGTGATTCCTCCCCTTGAATTACCAATTTCTCAGCAAGTGACAACTTCTAGTCCTACATGATTTCAAAATCAGCAGTTAGAGACAAATGACTGTTAAACTCAATGTCCGTAATCAGTTGTGAAAGAGAAATTTATGACTTGTCCAAGGATTGAACCTGCAGCTCTGGATTTCTAATCTGATGGTCTCCCTACTGAACTACTGTTAGAACACTAACAGAAATAACAACAAAAAGTTACAAAGTTTAGCTGAATGAAGGTTTATGAAGTGTGTACAATAATCAACACACAAAGATTGTTTAGTGCAAAGTCAGTTGAAAAGTAGCTCTGCTGTTGCATTTTTATTTACATTAAAGACATTTTAAAAAAGAAGATAGGAATTTACAAGGACAAAGAACATTTTCACTATCAATAGGCAACTGCTGAATCATTAATATCTGTATTTCTATATGTTAATGTTTGACTGTATTGCAGGGATGACAGAAGACAAAGTGGACCACCTAGAAGAGATGGGAGATACCGGGATGACTACAGGTGACTTCTATATTATATTGTTTCATTCTCTTTTTGTTGAGATAAATTTTATGTAATTCAATGGTCATGAAGAAACATAAAATTTACTTGAACTATTCTTGTGTCAACTGCCTTGAATAACAAATACCATATCAAGATAACATGGTAGAAGAAAGGGCTCAAACACATCAATTCCTGATTCAAGGGTTCAAGAGGCAGATGGCACATCTTCCAGTTATCATTCTCTCCTCCAAAGTGACATTATTACATTTTGATATGTCTCAAGTGCTTATTTTGTGTATGGTATAAAAATTCTTACAGCAATGATACAAACATAGACGAAAAAAAAATCAGCGTATATATTGATCTTTTAACAAGATGGCATTGTCTTATTAGTGGACAATGAAGGCATGATATATACATGTCAATATTTTATTGATGTTGAAAAAAATATAAAAGTAATTTTTTCATTTCATAGGGATAGTAACAGAAATAATAATAACAGTAGAGATTCTCCAAAATCTAGTGGCGGAGGTGGTCCTAGATCTGACAGACCAAGCAGTAAATATGATGCAAGGGAGAAAAAGCCGGAGAAAGAACCGGCTAGGTCTGAAACCCCTGAGAAAACTTCTAAACCTGCAAAGTAAGTTTGCTTATCAACTGTTCAATTTTGTTCTTCCAACTATAAGAATAATGATAAATTTGCCTGGAATTTATTCCGTCTCTCATAATGTAATATAACTTACTGTATTTTTCTCTTTGATGCCATTAACTTGTTCATGTATTACCTTTCAATTCTTATGTAAGGTTATTGATTTACCTTGCTCTGAATTTGGAATAATCAGTTATTATTTTAGAATGTTTTAATGTCAAGAAGCAAAAACGTAGCATCCATCCATAAGGAGTCCAGTCAGACTGTATTGATATGCAGACTTTTCTGTCTTTAAGTTTTATTTGTTTAAAGTTGAATCATTATGATACATGTATCTAGCATTAAAATATAGATACTCGGAAACTTCACCAGAACTCTGCCTATGTGGGATTTTCCCATCTAATCCTGGGATACAAACAAAAAGTCACATGCATTAGTAACTTTTAGGCCTGAGGGAGATGGTAAGCCTAGTTCAGCAGATACAGGAAAAGCTGTTAAAGACAAAGATAAGGAGAGTGTTAAACCGGAGAGAGAAAGAACAAAGGTTTGTACATATCTTGTTGAAAAAATAACCATAGCTTGCATATATGATAAATTATTTTGTCTTAATTTGAACACAGCTGGAAAAGAGACTTTGATAATAATTTGTTTATAAATTTACAAGTTCCTGCCAAATTTGTGTAATGGATTTTACATTGAATTTTGATCTGTCCATAAGACAGTAGTATGTCTGTTAGTTGTTTGGTTAAAATTGAGCCGACAGCATAGCTGCCAGCAACCCAGTCTGACATGCATCTGTACCTTATTGTTACCTGCTAAAAACAGTTATGACAGATCTTTATTCAAAGATGAAGAAATCCATTGTACTAAGTCAATGCGAAAATTATTTATTAAAAAAATAATAGCATAAAACATATTAAAAACTTTGTGGAAAGATGAGCTCTTTTTTGAACTGTGTACACTTGTATTTTAACACATATTTATTAAATGTAATCAGATAATGAAATAGATATACAATGTACAATATAGAAATATCAGTCTTTTCTCCATGTATGTACAGCACCCATTTGCCATATAAACTAGTTTTTGAATGTTAGTATATTGTTTGTGTGTTGTTGTTATTATTATAGTGCATGTGATACTTTTATAAAAATTTGTTATGTTTATTTGGAAGATGCATTTTGGTTGATATTTGCCATGCTTTGTCCCTTTTTTGAACTGGACAATTTGAAGTCTTAAATCAAGTTTAAGCATAAAATTTTATATATTTAATTCAATAGAAATCTTATTTAGTGTACAGCTAAACCTGTGATAAAAGCCACCTAAAAATAAAGATGAACTGGCTGTAAAAGTCCTGGTTTTATTTATTTGTTTAAAATTTAAAGTGTATTTTATCAGTGATAAAAAAACCATTTGCAAGCAAAGTTAAAAGGATGTTTTGGAGTCAGTGGTCTGTAGAAGCAGGTGTTACTGTATATTAAAACCTGTCTTTTAAAATGCAGTCCAGTAATATGAAAGAAAGTATTTATTGTTGACCTGTAGAAAAGGAAATTTTGGTCTTTAGAAACTAACACTGGTCTTAAGTGGCAGGTTTTTCAGTATATGATCTGTTATTTGGAGATGGTCTTTAACACAGGTTAGACTGTATTTGTAGTTTATAGTGTGTTTATGTGACTGTAACTAGATGTTGTGTGTTTGTATGTAGCCTAATGAAGAGGGTAAATCACAGAACAATAACAATACAGACGCACCTAGAGACAGTGAATCATCAGCTGCATTGGATAGACGGAAGAGAAAGGTATGCTGCCCCCGCAAAAATTGTTTTTTTTCTTTATTTTTATTACTCTTATTTTTTGTTACATTTTTTGGGGGGGGGGGGGGGGGGTGGGCAAGGGCAAGTTGATGATTTTAATGCAGTTTATTTATTTATTAATGTATGGATACGACTTCATTTATTTCAATTTAACCATTACATTGCTTAATTTTTAGCTTGACTATACGAAGTATATGGAGAGCTGTCCTACTCGCCCCGGCGTCGGCGTCCAGATTTTAGATTAAAGTTTTGGTGCAGTAAAATATTTTTCACTATAACTTTGTCATTTCTTAAGGTATCAACTTCAAACTTCAAATATATGTTCCTTATCATCAACCACATCTTATGTGACAAGGTTCATAACTCTAGCACCAATATTTTTAGATTTATCTCCCCTTGAACTTAGAATTTTCCTTAAAAAATACTATTTTTTACTGTTACTTCTTTATTTCTTAAGGGATCAACCTCATACTTCAAATATATGTACCTTATCATCATCCCCATCTTATGTGACAAGGTTTATAACTCTAGCACCAATATTTACAGATTTATCTCTCTTTGAACTTAGAATTTTCCTCAAAAAGTACTATTTCTTACTGTTTCTTTTTTATTTCTTAAGGGATCAACCTCATACTTCAAATATATTTACGTTATCATCATCCCCATCTTATGTGACAAGGTTCATAACTCTAGCACCAATATTTTCAGATTTATCTCCCTTTGAACTTAGAATTTTCCATAAAAAATATTATTTTTTACTGTTACTTATTTATTTCTAAAGGGATCAACTTCATACTTCAAATATATTTACGTTATCATCATCCACATCTTATGTGACAAGGTTCATAACTCTAGCACCAATATTGCAAGAATTATCTCCCCATAAACTTAGATTTTTTTTACTAGAAAAATGTTATTTTTTATTATAACTTTTTTATTTTTAAAGGTATCTACCTCAAACTTCAAATACTTATTCCTTATCATCAATTACATTTTATGTGACAATGTTCATAACTCTTGAAGCAATATTTACAGATTTATCTCTCTTTGAACTTAGGATTTTCTTAAAGAAATATAATAACTTCTTTACTTTTTAAGGTATCTGCTTCAAACTTCAAATATATATTTCTTATCATTACACAAATGTTGTGTGACAAGGTCCATAACTCTAGCATGACTATTTCTAGAATTATTCCCCTTGATCTTGGAATTTATGTTAACAAATGATATTTTTTTACTATAACTTAATACATAATTATACATAATTGATTTTTCTTTCATAGTTTTGTCCTCCTTACTGCGTCCAGTATTTTATTAGTCGAGCTTCGCTGTCTCCTGTGACAGCTCTTGTTGTCTAATAAACTTGCCCTGCTTTAAATTAGGACTGTTCGCTCCACTCTTCAAAGAAAAAATAACAGAGCTACTGTTACAATGCTCTTATCGGTGCTGGTGTAGGCATTAGTTAACATTTTTGCTTAAGTTCATTTTCGTGAAACTAAAAGCTGTTCACTTCAAATTTAGTGTCATGAAAGGACACCATTTCAAAAGGGCAGAAAGTCTTAAATTTTTTATGCAAAAAATTTCCTCTTTTTCAACTTATGATATTTAGCCCTTGTTAAACATTGTGTTGTTTTCATTTAATAACCGGCACTGTTTACAGACAGTTCTTGTTGTTTCAATAACAACATATCTAAATTTAACACTATAGTTGTCAGTCAACAGATTGCAAGGGGAGTGGTTAATGGTTAAGGTGTCTGCCTCTCAACACAGGGATCATGGGTTTGAGCCCTAACCAGGTCACGACCATGTATCTTTATATGACACCAGTACTGGTTGATTCCAGGAAGCGGATCCAAAAGTGATTAATAAAAGTTGCAAGAACTTGTTTCTCAATTGAGCTTAAATAAATGTGTTTAAACAGACTGCATGATTGTGCAGGTTGAATCTACTATACAGTATCATTGACAAGTGATTATAGAATAAGAGTTCAATAAGGAAAAGATAATAAAGGAGATGTAAACCATGCATAGGAAAATATTATAAATAACTACCAGCATGATATGATGTCATTAGTTTATACTTAATATCTTTACGTTTGCATATCACAGCATGGTTTTCTTTAAGGAATGCTTTTTTTTGGTGACTGGAAAAGGAAATATTTTTCTCATGGCATTTTTGTATCATTTGATTGCTTTAATACACCCATTATGTATTTCTTTATATGATTGCACATGTTCAACAAAAATCATTATGACATCATCATCTGTATGTAAAGTCAAAGATAATGTCATCAAAGAAAATAGTGCATTAATGATTTTGCAATTTTTCAATGCTTTATCATTTTGGTGACTTAACAATATTGTATGATGTGATGAATTAATAATGGTCATTTCAAATTTACTTAAAATTAACACTCTTTGCTCGAGTTTTGCTATAAAGCTTGCTGCATGCCTGCTTTATAACACTATCCAAGATTTGTAACACTTCTCTCAGACACTAGAATTATATATTTTTCACTCAAGTTGTATTTTCAAGATATATAGAACTATTTAATGATGAATAGTATACCGTAATATATGTTGCCTCATTATGAACATTATCCTACATGTGAACATTTTTTGGTGATAAAGTGGGAGATTTTTCTTCAAAAAGAGGGAGATTTTAGAATTTGCAATAAAAAAAGAAGGAAATTTTGACATCAAAAATAGGGAGATTTCTTAAATTTGTGAAAATACCCCTTATTTTAAGAAAATACTTTGAAAATACGGCTGCAGAAAGTGGGAGTTTCCCACTTAAAGTGGGAGAGTTCACATGTATGCATTATAAGTGTATAACATTGTATATTGTGATACCAATGCTGCCTGTATCACATCAACAATACTGATTTGACATGACATAAGATTCTTATTTTATAGCCTGTGTAATCTGCACTGACAAAGCTCACGAATGCCATCAATTAAAGCTCAATAGATTAGATATATGAGAAAGTATGTAGAATAAAAGGGTCATAATCATGTTATTAGCTCACCTGTCACAAAGTGACAGGGTGAGCTTTTGTGATCGCTTTTGGTCCGGCGTCCGTCCATCCGTCCAGCGTCCATCCGTCGTCCGTCCGTAAACTTTTACTTTAAATGACATCTCCTCATAAACCACTAAGCCAATATCATCCAAACTTCACAGGAATGTTCCTTTGGTGGTCACCTTTAAAAATTGTTCAAAGAATTTAATTCCATGCAGAACTCTGGTTGCCATGGCAACCGAAAGAAAAAAACTTTAAATATCTTCTTTTAAAAAACCATAAGAGCTAGAGCTTAGATATTTGGCATGAAACATCTTCTAGTGAGTGTCTACCAAGTTTGTACAAATAAAAGCCCTGGGGTCAAAATTGGCCCCGCCCCAGGGGGTCATTGATTTTCCCTATATGCATATAGTAAAAACTTAAAAAATCTTCTTTTAAAGAACCAAAAGAGTTAGAGATAAGATATTTAGCATGAAACATGTTCTAATAAGTGTCTACCAAGTTTGTTCAAATAAAAGCCCTGGGGTCAAAATTGGCCCCGCCCCGGGGGTCATTGATTTTCCCTATATGCATATAGTAAAAACTTAAAAAATCTTCTTTTAAAGAACTCAAAGAGCTATGGCTAAGATATTTAGCATCAAACATGTTCTAATAGGTGTCTGCCAAGTTTGTTCAAATAAAAGCCCTGGGGTTAAAATTGGCACCGCCCCGGGGGTCATTGATTTTCCTTATATGTGTATAGCAAAAACTTAAAAAATCTTCTTTGAAAAAACCCAAATAGCTAGAGTTAAGATATTAAGCATGAAACATCTTTTAGTGAGTGTCTACAAAGTTTGTTCAAATAAAAGACCTGGGGTCAAAGTTGGCCCCGCCCCGGGGGTCATTGATTTTCTTTATATGTGTATAGCAAAAACTTAAAATCTTCTTTGAAAAAACCAAATAGCTAGAGTTTAGATATTAAGCATGAAACATCTTCTAGTAAGTGTCTACAAAGTTTGTTCAAATAAAAGCCCTGGCCCGGCCCCAGGGGTGTCATTGTTTTTAACTATATGTGTATAGTAAAACTTTAAAAAAATCTTCTTTTAAAAAGCCCAATGAGCTAGAGCTTAGATGTTTAGCATGAAACATCTTCTTATTGGTGTCTACCAAGTTTGTGCAAATAAAAGCCCTTGGGTTAAATTGGCCCTGCAACGTTGTGGGGGTGGGGGTTGGGGGGGGCCTATATACAGGTGAGCGACCTCAGGGCCATCATGGCCCTCTTGTCTTTATCTTGTACTTTTATTTGGATCTCGTGGATTCTACTTCACTAAATCACAGTCTTTGCTACCGTCCCTCGTGCAGTATTGGCATTGACCAACTTATTGAAGCCAAATACACATTCCAAATAAAGAATCTCTTATAATAACCAACATTTTTGAATACTTCAAGTATCATATGTTCATGCTACAACTCTCAACACTTAGGATTTTGCTTAATTAACTTGGTCTGCTTTGAAATTAGAGTTGTCCATGGTTAGTTTTGGAGATTTTTAAAGTCATATGGGAATTTAATTACTAACTGCCTATGATAGTTTCTTTTCTCAGCATGAATAAAATACCTTGTCTGAATATATTTGTAGACTAACATATATGACAACAGTATAATATTGTAACATGCACAGATTTAAAGTGATGTTGCTGTTTCCCATTTTGTTTGTTGGCTAAAAATGTTGAGATCCTTAAAAGAACAGTGGAAAATATATAACTTTACCATTTAAAACAGAAATATAATAATAATAATAATGATAATAACAATTCTGTGTGCATATATTCAGCAAAAGTATTTTGTGTAGAATTGTAGTTTATTTTGTGTAAACTGTAAATCTTAATGTGCTTAAAAGCATTTAAGGTAGTACACCCCTTATGCACTATCTCCACTTTGAAGAGTATTTAAATAGGCTAGAATCACTGTAAAGTGTATTGAAACTGAGGGGCGTGGGTTCAAACCCCACAAAGGGGCAACTTTTTTTTCTTTCTTTTTCTTTTTAACATTTTTAGCTCACCTGTCACAAAGTGACAGGGTGAGCTTTTGTGATCGCTTTTCGTCCGGCGTCCGTCCGTCGGTCGTCCGTCCGTCCGTCGTCCGTAAACTTTTACTTTAAATGACATCTCCTCATAAACCACTAAGCCAATTTCATCCAAACTTCACAGGAATGTTCCTTTGGTGGTCACCTTTAAAAATTGTTCAAAGAATTTAATTCCATGCAGAACTCTGGTTGCCATGGCAACCGAAAGAAAAAACTTTAAATGTCTTCTTTTAAAAAACCATAAGAGCTAGAGCTTAGATATTTGGCATGAAACATCTTCTAGTGAGTGTCTACCAAGTTAGTTCAAATAAAAGCCCTGGGGTCAAAATTGGCCCCGCCCCAGGGGGTCATTGATTTTCCCTATATGCATATAGTAAAAACTTAAAAAATCTTCTTTTAAAGAACCCAAAGAGCTAGAGCTAAGATATTTAGCATGAAACATGTTCTAATGGGTGTCTACCAAGTTTGTTCAAATAAAAGCCCTGGGGTCAAAATTGGCCCCGCCCCGGGGGGGGGGGGGGTCATTGATTTTCCCTATGTGGCATATAGTAAAAACTTAAAAAATCTTCTTTTAAAGAAACTCAAAGAGCTATGGCTAAGATATTGAGCATCAAACATGTTCTAATAGGTGTCTACCAAGTTTGTTCAAATGAAAGCCCTGGAGTCCAATTGGCCCCGCCCCCAGGGGTCATTGATTTCTTTATATGCATATAGTAAAAACTTAGAAAATCTTCTTTTAAAGAACCAAAAGAGTTAGAGCTAAGATATTTAGCATGAAACATATTCTAATAAAGTGTCTACCAAGTTTGTTCAAATAAAAGCCTGGGGTCAAAATTGGCCCCGCCCCGGGGGGTCAATGATTTTCCCTATATGCATATAGTAAAAACTTAGAAAATCTTCTTATAAGAACCAAAAGAGTTAGAACTAAGATATTTAGGCATGAAACATGTTCTAATAAGTGTCTACCAAGTTTGTTCAAATAAAAGCCCTGGGGTCAAAATTGGCCCAGCCCGGGGGTTCATTGATTTTCCCTATATGCATATAGTAAAACTTAAAAAAAGTCTCTTTTAAAGAACTCAAAGAGCTATGGCTAAGATATTAAGCATAAAACATGTTCTAATAGGTATCTACCAAGTTTATTCAATAAAAAGCCCTGGGGTCAAAAATTGTCCCCGCCCCGGGGGTCATTGATTTTCCTTATATGTGTGTATAGCAAAAACTTAAAAAATCTTCTTTGAAAAAACCCAAATAGCTAGAGTTAAGATATTAAGTATGAAACATCTTTAGTGTGTGTCTACAAAGTTTGGTTCAAATAAAAGATCTGGGGTCAAAATTGGCCCCGCCCGGGGGTCATTGATTTTCTTTATATGTGTATAGCAAAAAACTTAAAATCTTCTTTGAAAAACCCCTAGAGTTTAGATATTAAAGCATGAAACATCTTCTAGTAAGTGTCTACAAAGTTTGTTCAAATAAAAGCCCTGGGGTCAAAACTGGCCCGGCCCCAGGGTGTCATTGTTTTTAACTATATGTGTATAGTAAAAACTTTAAAACAAATCTTCTTTTAAAAAGCCCAATGAGCTAGAGCTTAGATGTTTAGCATGAAACATCTTCTTATGGGTGTCTACCAAGTTTGTGCAAATAAAAGCCCTTGGGTTAAATTGGCCCTGCAACGTTGGGGGGGGGGGGGGGGTAGGGGGGGGGAGCCTATATA
Source organism: Ruditapes philippinarum (assembly GCF_026571515.1). Taxonomy (NCBI): domain Eukaryota; kingdom Metazoa; phylum Mollusca; class Bivalvia; order Venerida; family Veneridae; genus Ruditapes; species Ruditapes philippinarum. The sequence continues at coordinate 29,119 of NW_026862205.1, read as the reverse complement.
CAGGTGAGCGACATCAGGGCCATCATGGCCCTCTTGTTTAATAATCTCTCAGATCTCTTATGGAAGAAAAAAGTGTTTCAATTTTAATTATATAATTTTTTGTAGGTATTTATTTACTAAATAATGCCAAATTTAATAGAAAATATGATACCAGATTATTTTCAAAGTTTAATAAAAAAAAAAACTACACGGTAAAAGTATTTTATATTTTGCAAGACCAACCAATATACATTAAAAAAAAAATTTGGAACTTTAAAAACCCCCCTATTGGGGAAAAATTTTAGGGATTTTTAAAAAAAGGTTTTTTACACGGGGAAAGGTAAATAATGTTAAAGGGTGGGTAGGGTTACATTTTTATACTTTTAAAAAACATTTCTTTTAAAAACATTTTTTTGTTTTTTAAAATTTGTTCCCAAAATGTCATTATTTTTTTCTTAACAAAGAAATGGGAAAAACTTTTTTTCATAATGTGATTTATAGATTATTTAATTTTTCCCCATTTCTAAAAAAACCCCTTCAAAGGGAAAAGGTTTTAGTTCAAAAAAATGTCATAACTCAAAAACACCGGAAAAGTTTTTTTAAATTTTGCTACGGGTAAATTTTAAAGGCTATTGCCTATGTTGTCTTTTTTACAGTTTTATATCCCCATTAGGGTGACTCCTTAAATTCTTTAAGATCCAAATAGGGTTCTTGAAAAAAAGGCTCCAAAACCTATGTCAAATTAAACTTATCATGTAAGAATCTTAACCCTTTAATTTAAACCCGGGGACCTTGATCTTAAAATCATATATGCCCTTGATTTTTGAGGTTTAAAATTTTTGGGGAATTTTCAGGATCGTCCAGAGAGGCAATTTGCCCCACGAAAAGTGCAGAACGCAGAAAAGGGGCAAAAAAAAACGGAAAAGATGAACAGTCCAGTGACAGCCCCCGAGAGCTGTCCGGGGCCCACAGGGGGTCTCAGCCAAAAAAAAAAGATGGGGTCCCCCAGTTGCACCCTTTGTTTATATGGTGTAGCAATGACTATCAAATGCAAATTTTGTGTATTAAAACCCCTAGTGCGTAAAAGTTTTGTTTAAGTTTTTGAAAGGAAAAAATTTTCCCCCTGGAAACTAAAATTTGTTGAAAAAAATAAATTTTTTCCAAATGATTTTATGATGAGCAAAATTTTATTTTTTTATGTTGTTATTAAAATTTTTTTTGTTTTTCTGTTTGTACTTTTTTAAACAGAAAAACTCAAAAAAAGTTGGGTTCCCCGCTGTTTGGGAGTGTTGCCAAAGTTTTAATGCATTAAATAGTAATCGGATTGCTGACTCTGTGGTTTTTAACTAGCCGGGAAAGCAAAATTTCTTAGAAAGTAATTTTACATTTTCAGTATGGCTGAGGTAATCCCTTAAATTTTTGGCCCTTTGCTTGCTCACCCCTTATTGTTAAAACCGTTTATCGAGGAAAGAGAAACACTTTTTTGTATTTTTTTATAAAAAAATAAATAAGGGAAAATTTCTCTTGCTACTAAAATTTTTTATTAATAAGGGGGCAGTTAAAGATGAGGGAAAACACATACTATTTACATTTAGTAACCGAAAATTTAAACCCTTATATTTGTGGTTTATTACGAAAAATTGTTGCCAATGATTTTGGGGTGTTGAAAATATTAAGAAAAATTGTTAACTGAAAATGTCCCAAATTTAATGTTATTTTACTCTTACATTTAAAACGTACATCTGTTTTTTTTATTTGGTTAAAAATTTTTTTTGTGGTTTTGGATGAATTGGTGGAGGGGGGGCCGTCCCTTGGGGGAGTTAAAAGGCTTGCCGAGTTTGGGGGGAGGCGGGTTCCCCTTTGGGGAAAAGGGTTGCCGATCCAAACTGAAAAGTCAGTTTTTTTGGATTTTACCCTATTTCTTTTTGTTAAACTCTATCTTACTAAAAAAAATTTTTCCATGAAATTTAAAGATTACACCTAACTGTTTTTTTTACAACAGCGTAGAAAAATTTCCCTTTTTTTATAAGAGTAAAATTAGTATCCTTGTTGCTTTTACCCCCCAAAGCCAGATGACATTTCGGGCATGGGTAAAATAAAAGGGAAAAAACCATTCTGAACGAGAAAAAACTATCAAGTGCGGAAATATAAAAACAATCCATTATACATTTATTTATACTTCTTCAAAATTTTTTATTTTAAAAAGGTTCTTCAAAAATTTTCTATGCTTTTATTTTTAATTTAAAAGGTTATTTACCCGTTTATTTTACAGATTGTATTTTTTAAAATGGTTTTTCGTTATTATAGCCAAGTAAATAGGCCAGTTTTGTTATTTTCCCCAATCTACCTTCTTCATAAATGATTAAAAAAAAGAAGAGTATTGACTGAAATGATTTTAATGTCAAGTACAACCTTTCAATATAAAAAACAAATACAGAAAGGCTTTGTAAAACATACATGTAAATCAATGTAATACTAATCATGAATTGTACACTTGAAAATCCTACCTACACATAATACTAGTTTTATCTTGTGTGCAATTCAAGAAATATATAATTTCTTTTGATCTTTGGTCTATGTAAATAAAGCCTGTTTAGATGTTAACAAATGCTTGAAATCCTGAAAGTCATCAAAATTGATTTTGAATGGAATTTGCCTTGTTCTCCTAATTATTATTAATTTAATATTCAATGCAAAATGAGTAAAATAACATAAAATGATCTGGAAAGAATTAAAACTTCACGACAATGTGTAAAAGTATAAATTATACAAATGTATTGAAATCGAATAAACAGCTCTAAAAACCTAACTTTCTTTATGTTACATTCAGCAAAACACTGTATGGACAGATAAATACACTTCTACATTACTTTCTGTTCATATAAATCAAAAATTAATGTATAAATATACATGTACAGTATAGATAAATCTGTAAAATTTCAGCAGTTTCATAAAAAATTTACATCAAATTCAGCAGTTTTAATTAAAAGTAATTATGAAGGCACTATCAACAACAAATATACAAATAATGATTAACAAAATGAAACAAAAATTATATCACAGTAAAAAATATATTTCATTCTGAAAAAAAATATCTAGATATTAAATGTGAAAACAAAACTTGATTTGATCACATTTTCTCAATGTTAGTTCCATGTTAGTTCTATCCAATGCTGACTGAAAAAAAGTGTTCTCTTTTCACACTTATTTTTACATTCTGTGAAGTTCACACTTCCATTTTCACTTTTCGTGTACCAGCTGATTTATTGACTTCCTGTAATGTCCCTGCCAGCATTTTCTTGGCGTCCTTGGCTTCTTTCATAGAGTTTACACGCACAGCATTGTATCGTCTTTGAATCTGAGAAAATAATAAGAAATGATGAGAAATAAGTTAACTATTCAAAGAATTATGAGGTTACTCTTCCTTCTCACGTCAGTAAAGAAATTGATATTTTATGCCTCATAATCCATTTGAAGAATCAGTTGTAACTTCATACAAACTATTAACATTATAATTATAGGTAATTTTCAAAGACCCATAGCAGTTACTATAGCATAGATTTGTACTCAATTGTAGCCCTTAGTACATAAAAATTTAAGTTTCCATAACATCTGAAGTTATACTGTTATAAATTGGAAAATTTAAGTACATGATGTATATCTTTGTAACATTTGTTGGTGAATGAACATGACCCACAACTTTTGCATAAACTTTTTACTGAATTATTCCTCTTTGTTAACTGCATTTTCAAAGGATATTTTCACATAAAGCACTAAGAATAGATGAGTGTTGCAGACAGTCAATTCAGTCTGAGGCAGTTCTTTCTTAACATTGTGTCTATATATGTAGATGTCGAGGGGAAATGATGAATTGTTTGAAGTTATTGAACAAATACTATGCAATATGCCAAATGCTCATGAATGAGTTTGTGCCAATTTAGTTGTAATATTTTTTTATTGGAGTCACTGATATGAATTATATTGCAATTCCTGAGCTTTCCTAATATAGGAAGAACAAATTTCTCCCACATATTTATAAAACAAAACTGGTGCCTAGCAACAGCAGACTATGGTTGGATACTGTAGATAACACCAACCTCTGACAGTAGTCTATCAGAATCTGGGAACCGTTTTCTCAGGTCCTTATTTCCTCCCTGTAGAACATCCTGAAGTTCAGCCTCTTCTGTTGTAACTCTATCCCTCATTTCTGCCAACATTTCCTCCTTCTTTTGCCCTTGTGAAACACGTGGAGCCCCCTTTAAGTATTCCGTCTGAAAGACAGCGTAAACAAAATCAGTATATACTTGGTAAGCATTGTTATGTATACATTAAAAAACAAAAGAATTTGATAAATGCAATTCAAGTTTGAGGTTGCTTGTCTAGAAAGAGATTTCACAGAAATTAAGGTGTTTTATGACTTGTTAAATCATTATAAGGTGAATAGACTGACAAAGATTATCGGAACTGCTTCTGTAGGCTTATTATGCCACAGAAATGCTTTTATGTAGGATGGTCCCCTATGGTACCACTGTTCTTATTATTTCCAGCAAATTGTACAAATAAAAAGAACTTATATTTACTATTTTATTGAATTGTGTTTAGCTGTCGCATCTTGACTTTAAAATACACATGTCATTCATAGAATAACTCAATGATTTTAATTAGAAACATCTATGGTCCGTCAGCCATGTTTAGAATGGGAGCTTATACGGAGAGCACTATGGTACCGTGGTATGTTAATTGATGGCCCTTTTTGGCTTCAGTATAATTTTTTGTAACAGAATATGCTGTCACTACAGTTTCAGCAGAAGACCTTCACTTGTCGGAACATGAAATTATAAGTTTAACTGTTAAATATGGGGTAAAATAACGAAGTTTTTTCAGCACACACAGGCAGCTTTGGATTTTATGGATTTTTATTTGAAATGAAAAAAATTCTAACAATTTCTATCCAAATTCACAAAAAGCAGCACTTCCACTTTCACTTTAATGGTGGAAACAGTATTTGGTGGCATTCAATGTGAAAAGAAACAAATTTTCTGATTACATCAGAATGGGCAAGGACGCGGTACCCGCGGGGAGTACTATAATAACTTTGTTCAAAGTAAAGTCAGGTATTTAATAATAGAGATTTCTCAAGGTAAAATCACTCATAAAATTCTTTTTACTGTAAATACATTGTTATACACATGGTCTTTTTATCATTATAATTCATGTTCAGCCGTCTTTTAAATTTTTATGTGAATGCCAGAAAATGGGTCGCTTAGAGTAAGAGGATTATAATTGCTCTATAATTTAACATTACAAAGTTATCGTTATTCAGATTGTAGCATCTTTGTGCATGGATTCAAAGAGGGGATTAAGAATTATTCTGTAAGCAACAAGAACAAAGCAAATTCACATTAACAGTAATTTCACATGTAAGCTAAGCTAGTGTTGGTTTTATAAAATGTTTAACAGGAAATGATTAAAAAACCCAACATGCCCATTTCAACTTTGTAACGCAAACAAAGTTTTTGTGAAATCTCCTATGTACCCAAAATTTGAAAATAGATGTCAAGGTCATTTTTCAGCATGTCAAAATCAGGCTGTAGAGATATATATTCTGCATATCTGATATTTTAGCAGTATTTCTTGTGCAATTACAATCACCCATTGACAGGACAAAAACAATGTGCCTGTCAATCTATCAATGTGGAGGGCATATATGTTATATAATTCAGTAGCTCTAATGCAGATGTCGTAACAAGAGCACTGCAAAGGCAGGGCAATACATGCCTGACTGCAAAAGCCGTAATTACACAACAAAACAAACATGCACTTAAAGAAACAAAATATATTAGCTAGAGCAGAAGTCAAATGTTTTCATGCGATTATTTTATGATGTCATCATGATCATGGTACATGATCTTGGTTCTTACCTTGACCAGTCGTAGCTAAGTACATTCACAAACAAATAGTAGGTTATTAAAGAAAATTAAATGTTATACACTTTACTGTGTCACATGACTTGAAACAACTGTATGTAACCTAAATGTCAACTTTCCCATGTGCTGGCAAAAGGCAGTTGACGTAGTGTGCTGTTTTGAGTTGTGCTTAAGAATTTAATACACAAACCCTTGCATACTGTGCTTTACTAATACTGTATATTGCATCATCAACATTCCATCAAATTCTTATTATTTTCTTTATATTATTAAATGACCCCTTACCCTTATTAATGCCCCCTCCCCTTTTTACATAAAGAAAACTGAGTTACCAAGATGATATTGCTGTTTATTATAATTCCAGGAAATTAAACACGTTTTTTAACACGGCTTTAGTTTTTATATTCCAACAGAAAATAAATCAAAAACAGGAATCATTCATTTCATTTTCACAATATCTAACTTTTTTTCTGTACTTGTATTCACGCCCTCCCACCCACTCTTTGGAAAATGTAAAACCTGATTGCTCTTTTTGGTAATTATAATGGCAAACATTTAATATTACTAACATTAATATTCAATATTACTAACATATAGACTTACAAATATCGGTAATATTAAACATGACATGGCAAAATGAATAAGAGGCACATCTAAACACAAGTTCTGTGAATGACATACAATACAATACAATATTAACATACATTCACTGGTGACTGAGAAAAAAGATGAGCATAATGAAAACAAAGTATAAGACTGAATATAAAATGAATACATGTATAACCCATCAAACAAATAGATGTACATTGACCCTTACAGTACTTATAGTGATAATGACCTGTCTATGGCACCAGTTTATAATCAGACTAGCCTTATAATGTAAAAATATGTCTTACCAATACTCTAATCCTATGACAGTTCAAATTCATTCTTATTTTCATGGGTGTAGCTTCCAGGTTTGACTTTAATTGTAGGCAAAATTCTAAAGGTTCTGGGGGCAATTGCCCTCCAAGGAACTGGTTTTTCCTCTGGATTGTAAGAGATATGTTTTGGCATGTATTTTGTACATTTTTGTAGAAATGTATATGTACATGGAATTATTAGAAAGTAGGTCTACAAGCAAATTATTTCCATTTTTTCACTTTCCTTGAAAATATGTAGGCCAAAGTGAGCCCCCAAAGTCAGCCCCCCTTGATATTGTAATCCTCCAACTGCTTAGTGGATATTTCAAAATAGGAGAGGTCCATTATAAATTAAGAATGGTAAGTGTTATAAACAAATAATCAGAATAACTTATATGACTGATTGATGACTGATTGATGGAATATAACAAGTATATAGAGATGATATATTACCTTCCGGTATGGCTCTACCGGTTTACTGATCCGGTCTAGTCTAACTGCAGGATCTCTGTACACAAGTTCATGTCCCAGAGCATACTTCAGGGCCTTTATAGTACCATGCATATCTAAAATATAACAGGAGACCCTATGTAAATACACCAATTTTACACCAATTACAACTCATAAAATTATGTCTTGCTTCTTCAATGAAATATTGTTGATTTTATCAAATATTCTTAAAAATGAAATGTTCAACTAACAAAAGACTCATGCTGCAAGTCCAAATAAGCTGTGCTGTAATAATGCCAAAATTGCAATGAAAAATTAATGAACAAAATAATATGATTGCTTTGTTTTGATAATCAAGAACAGCGATGAAATGTACCAAAGGGGAACAGTTTTTTGAGAATGTTGAGAAATTAGAAAACAAACTAAAGATGCAACAAAATCTTAGAAATTTGATTAGGTCAGACTATAAATGACATACCTTTTGGTGGGGAGTAGTTAGTGTCATCCTCAGCATCAAGAAGTATTTCATATCCTTTATATTTATCATCTGCCATTTTCTCCTTCTGCTTTCGTTTCCTGACCTTTGATTCTTTCTTGGCTTTCTTCCACTCTTCTTCTTGATCATCAACCTGGTTATGTGTGGAAATTTTATACAGTATAGGTCATATGACAACTTTCCAGCTTTATTGGTGGAGGACGACGACAGGTAAATTTAAGTTCGTGATCTCAAAAGAGCACCTGAGTAGAACCACTGACATTCTGTAAGCTAGCTGGATAGCTTTCTCACATGAAAGAGTTTGCATGAAGACACTTGCACGGCACTGAGTGGAAAGTAGTTTGAAGTCAACGACCTTAACCACTAGGCCATGAACAACCCCATGCTTGGAAATGTGAAGTCATATGAAAAGATGCATATTTTGAAATTAATGTAAAAATTGTGAAATGGTATGCATTTTATCTGGTATAAAGAAAGGCTGACTAAATAGAGGATATTCAAGTTTTTTCTATAAATACATGATTTATTTTCATCGAGTGGTATGAAAATAAATATTTCATGAGTGGCGGTAGCCACGAGTGAAATATGGTAATTTTCATGCCACAAGATGAAAATAAATCATGTATTTATAGAAAAAACTTGAATTTTCTGTTTATTATGTACATTTTTCTCTTTTTTGCGATAAAATTTGAAAAAACTTTCCTTTAAATTTTGTGTACTGGTAGAATTTAAAAGAAAGTAGTCCGGCAAGACACCAGTGAAAATACGGAAAATATGTTTCACTGCAGTGAAAAATAAATTTTTACAGTGAAAATACGAAAAATGAAAATACGCATTTTATTTCATCAATATTTCATTTATAAGTATATAATAAATTGGCTTCCATGATAGCTCACTAACTTGAATAAAAATTGTTATCATAAAGAAAAAGTAGTTAAGACTGTTTAAAGGCTGTCAAATTTCTAATTCACCATTCAAAAACTATGTCAAATATTGAATGATTTATTCATCTCTCTCCAAGGGTTGCTGGTTCGATTTTTGGGAGAGGCAAAACTTTTCTGTGACTATTGAATCTCATGGTCATTCTTTTCTCACCGTTGATTAAGAAACCATGTTGGATTAAAGGTCAGTCAGTCACTTGCAATTAGTAATTACTGGGTTAAGTTATCCAGAAAAGCTCATCCAGAAAAGCTCATTAGCTAGACCAACTGCCAAGATATAACAAACAAACAATTTATTTTTCAGAAGTAAAGAGAAAAATAAAAACAAAAATGGATAGAGAAAAATACCTGTGTCATAAAGAAGGCATCATTATCTTGTTGTTCCTGACCTTGACTTTCATCTACAGGCCTTGAACTCTCATCACCTCCTGTTTCTCTCTGTGACCTTTGACCTTGACCATCTACTGGCGAAGCTGGAATGGCAGGAAGTGGTTTCTGAGGGTCAAGGTTACTGTGGGTTCTGGTCCTTTCTGGTTTGGGGGCTGGTGGAGGTTTAGGGGCCTCCAACATAAGTAAGTCATCAACATTCATTTTTGGGATTTTTGGTACCACAGTTGTAACCTAAAAAAATATAGAAGTTTCATATCTGATATAATGAAACACCATACCAGATTCCATATTCATTATACTTTACTTTGTTTTTTTTTTTTTATGATCAACTTTTTCAATATTGTGACTTACCTTTTTACATAGGTAAATGATCAATAAACAAGTTCTTTAAGTATAAACCAGTATGAATATCCAGCAATGAAAAATGATCAAGCTAAGAGGACTGTTATGGTATGAATTGGCTATGAGAATAACAGAGATAGGAACTGGTTATGAGGTATAAAAAAGTCTATGAGGTTTGAAATGGCTATGAGGTTTGTACTGATTATCTACAGGGTGTAGACCGTATACATAAAAGCCAAAAATTATCACAATCTTGCAAGGTCAGTATATATCAAAATCTATGCTAAATGCCAAAGCAAGTTCGACATTCTCCCAACCAGAATAAAATCTCGCTGGCATGGCAGTTTGTGGGACAGACTGAAGATTAAAATATGATAAACAAGATATATGATAAAACTTGTCTTATTTTCAAAGCATCAAGTTGAAGTTATGCTCCAGAAACCACACTTCCATGGGGTAGCTGGAAGGGGTTGCAAATGACATGGGGTACATAGTGCACTTACATGTCTGGATTTCTTCATCTTGACCTCTACTGGGGGTTTCACAACATCTGCCTCCTTTTTCCTAAATCACAAATTTTTATTATATGGACATTTCATCCTTAAACAACTTTTGAAAAAAAAAATGCTATATTTATCTTAATTAGTGAACCATTGCACACTCTCATCACAAAGCTTCCAAATATTAAAACTAGCATAAGCCTAATTGAAATAAACAACAGTATAACTTGCAAGAAAAATTCAATTAACAATATTCATAAATGGCATAACTTAAGGTAGGAATATTGATGAAAGGGAACCAACTTAGATGGCCAGTGCAAAAAGATACTTTAGAACACATAAAATATAAAAGGATAAACAAGATTTGCACTTATTTTTCTACTATTTTCCTTCAGATCTAACAATGAATAAATGTTGATAAAATGTTTGTTTTTTAAATTTATTTTAACACATTTTGTCATATCTTGGTTGTTAAGCTTTCCTGGCTTACTTACCAGTAATAACTAATTTCTTCGAAAGTGACTAACTACTAAGACCACATCATTTCTGAACCAGCGGTGAGAGACAAATGACCATAAGACCCAATGAGAAATTTTGCTTCACAACAGGATCAAACCAATAATTTTTTTCATTAAATTTTGGTTAAGTTATATTATGATCATCTTCAATATATTGTTATAACTATTTTATAGTATTTCTATCCTAAAATAGTTTTACCTTTTAATTCTAATGCCTAATCTTTCACCGAGGAATCGTTGTAACAGGGGAGGATCTCCACTATTTTCTGTTGTTAGAGGATTATTATGTATTATCAGTTCCACTAACATCGGCCATGCAGCAACAGCTAGAAGAGCCTCCTCATCCTCTATCTAAATATAAAAAAAAATATTTTAGTATTGGTAGATAATGAATAAATTAATGCAGTTATCAAACATTGGTAGACACTGTATAAATTGATGCAGAAATTAAATATTAGTTGATAATGTATATAATAATAATAATATGTATATTGATGATGCAGGTATCAAATTATTGGTGGATAATGTATAAATTGATGCAGGTATCAAATATTTGTAATAATGTATACGCTAATACAGGTAGGAAAATAAATACTAGTAAATCAAACATTGGTAGATAATATATAAATGTTTATAGACATTAAATACAGGTAGATAATATATAAGTTTAAACAATTATCAGTTATCAGATGATGATAATACTGGTAACACAATGCATTAACACAGGACCATTATTGAAAACATTTTTGTTGTCATTTTGGTTGCAGATAAGAATGTGGGCAGAATTTCAAACCTAATAAAACAGACAGATGAATGGCTTCCTTCAATACATAGTACAAAACTATTACTTTGTAATAAAATAATAATAATTGAACAGTTTTATGACCATTTGTACTTAATAAAGATGAAAAGTATTATCTTAGAATAAAACAGCTGAAAAACAAAAACCGGTTGAACCGGGTGATGCTCCCCGAGAAGGTTTTGGACACAGGAAAGTATAAAAAAATGAACAAAGGGTAAAAACTGGTGACTGGTAGAGTTAATTCCTTCTCTAAATCAATGTCCGTAATCTGACGTGACAAAATAAGGCAAGGCAGAGTTATGGTTCTCTAGCACAGCACTTCTACCCAATGAGACCTATCTACCTACAAAGTTTCATGTTGATATCTCTTAAAATTTTAGAGTAATGTCCCAGACAAAGTTCAAAGTGTCAAAATGAACAAAGGGCAATAACTCCAAAATTAGACAAGACAGAGATATGATTCTTTAACAATGCACTTCTACTCAATGAGATCTATCTACCTACAAAGTTTCATGTTGATATCTCTTATGCTTTTAGAGTTACGTCCCGGACAAAGTTCAAAGTGTAAAAGTAAACAAAGGGCAATAATTCAAAAATTAGGCACAGCAGAGTTACGGTTTTTGTACACTGCAAACCTACTCAATGAGATCTATCTATCTGCAAAGTTTCGTGTTGATACCTCTTGTTGTTTCAAAGTTATGTCCCGGACAAAGTTCAAAGTGTAAAAATAAACAAAGGGCAATAACTCAAAAATTAGACAAGGCAGAGTTACCGTTTTTGTGCACTGCACACCTACTCGACGAGATCTATCTACCTACAAAGTTTCATGTTGATACCTCTTGTTGTTTCAAAGTTATGTCCCGAACAAGAAAAGCAGACAGATGGACGGACAGACAAAGTGGCGACTATACATGTATGCTCACCCTTCGGGGAGCATAAAAAGGAGGAAATTATTCAAGGTTTACCTTGTTATAGGCAAGATTGAGAGCCCTCAAGTCTGGAAAGGGAGGTAATCCAGAACCATCCCCAAGAGGTCTATTGCCTTCATCTGTGACTGGTAGAGTTATCTCCTTCTCTAAATCAATGTCAGTAATCTGACGTGACAAATCTGTAAAATCCTCCTTTAATAAATCTGTAATTAAAGGGAGACACAGGCAAAATTTTCATTTCTTAGTTTTTAATTTTTCATTCATTATTCTGTAAATGCCATCAAAATAAATATATTAGACAGTCAAAGGAACAAAACCTTTCTCCATATAAAGAATAAAATGGTGGTTTCCTAACTTGACCCGCGTGGGTCAGGTTAGAGGGTAGCATTTCACAATAGTTGTCAAAGTGAACTCTGGAAACGTAAAAGAACATGTCAAATGAATGACTTAGGCTTGCTTCAATCATAGAATATCCACAATATCTGTTGTTGTAACTTCAAGGGTTTATTCAAGTCACCTGACTTGTTTAAAAACTATTTGGTGATTCTATTGGCGTCTAAATTTTGTTCAACATATATAGACATATTTACACTTCAAACCCAAACTATATAGAATTTAAACAGAAATTCATGCAGAAACTTCAAGAAAAGTCATTTTAGCTTGATTTGAGTACATAAGATCATTTTAATATTTTTGTCATTACTTTGCCTGAATATCCCTTTAACACATAAAATGCTTCTTAAAAAAATTTGTAATAAACATTATTATAAAGTACATATCTTGAAAATTTAAACGAAATTTGATTTAAACCATAATCTATATAGTCCTTCAGTTCAGGTAAAACATTAAGATTTGAACTTGAGTTACAATGAGTTAAAGAATACTTCATGTAAAACATTAAAGTGTATAAAGCTATATTTCTGTTATATATGTTCTATATATCTGCTCTAACTTAAATCTCATGACATAAAGAGGAATATTATACCTCATTTGCATACGCTTTTCTATATTTAACGTGACGTCATCCAGTTCATAAACCGCATACAGACCGGGGCGGTCCATAATTCTTATATGGACTGGATGATGTCATATTAAATGTAGAAGGGCGTATGCAAATGAGGTATAATATTTTATTTTGTTGTTAAATGATTCTTTTTACAGAATTTATTGTTTTGTTTCACATTAATTTATTACATGTTAAACAAAAGTCATGATTTGTCTTTAGATTGATTATAAATTTTATCTATACAGTTTGTGAATATCTTAAAGTTCGTTTTTTTTCCGCCTGTTTAATTTGATTAACAAAAATTGAATAACAAAAGAAGAGCACGATTATTTTTGCTGATTTGCTTGAAAATAATTATAACAAGAGCTGTCACAGGAGACAGCGAAGCTCGACTAATAAAATACTGGATGCAGTAAGGAGGACAAAACTATGAAAGAAAAATCAATTATGTATAATTATGTATTAAGTTATAGTAAAAAAATAACATTTGTTAACATAAATTCCAAGATCAAGGGGAATAATTCTAGACATAGTCATGCTAGAGTTATGGACCTTGTCACACAACATTTGTGTAATGATTAGAAATATATATTTGAAGTTTGAAGTAGATACCTTAACAAATAAAGAAGTTATTATATTTCTTAAAGAAAATCCTAAGTTCAAAGAGAGATAAATCTGTAAATATTGCTTCAAGAGTTATGAACATTGTCACATAAAATGTAATTGATGATAAGGAATAAGTATTTGAAGTTTGAGGTAGATACCTTTAAAAATAAAAAAGTTATAATAAAAAATAACATTTTACTAGTAAACAAGAGCTGTCCGTAAGACAGCGCGCTCGACTTTTTTATTGCTTGCCAATAAAAAAAGTTTTTGCAGTAAAAGGCAATACAAGAATCTCTGTATTTTTAAAGTGAACAATGGCCATGAGTATTAAGATATTTAGTGAAGAATTATTTTACTGAATTGTGTGATACCCTTGAACACTGCAGCAAAGTTTGAAATGTTTAAGTCAAAAGAGGGCTATAATACAAAACATTGACAGTTAAGGGCCATAATTCAAATAAAATCTTTGACAGAATTACCTTCTCCTGGACATGTTTGGGAATCATGATTGTAAACAAGTATTCCAACTTTCAAATTAATATCTCAAACAGTTCAGTCAAAAAGTGGACTGGTACTAAAAACTTAACCAAGATTCTAAGTCGATAAAAGGCCTTAATTTTTAAAACAAATCCTTGACAGAGTTACCTTCTCTTGCGTACAGATGGGGGTAATGATGTGAAATAGCATTAAAAGTTTCAAAGCAATATCTCAAAGGGTTAAGGCAATAAGTGGATTTTACCCATATTCAATGTATTTTCTAAGTCAAAAAGGGGCATAATTCTGTCAAAAACCTTGACAGAGTTATGTCCTCTTGTCTGTTGATGAAGGTCGTGATGGTAAACAAGTATGGTCAGTTTCAAAGCAATACCTCCAATGGTTTTGAAATAAAGTGAGGTGGTACAAAAAACTTAACCAAGCTCAATACACTTTCTAAGTCAAAAAAGGGCCATAATTCTGTCAAAAACCTTGACAGAGTTATGTACTCTTGTCTGTAGATGGAAGTTATGATGGTGAACAAGTATGGTAAGTTTCAAAGCCATACTTGTAATACTTCTGAAATAAAGTGGGGTGGTACGAAAAACTTAACCAAGGTGTGACGCCAACGCCGACGCCGACGCCGACGCCGGGGCGAGTAGGATAGCTCCCCTTTTCATAGAAAAGTCGAGCTAAAAAATCTAAGTTTATGGGGAGATAATTCTTGCAATATTGGTGCTAGAGTTATGAACCTTGTCACATAAGATGTGGATGATGATAACGTAAATATATTTAAAGTATGAAGTTGATCCCTTTAGAAATAAATAAGTAACAGTAAAAAATAATATTTTTTATGGAAAATTCTAAGTTCAAAGGGAGATAAATCTGAAAATATTGGTGCTAGAGTTATGAACCTTGTCACATAAGATGGGGATGATGATAAGGTACATATATTTGAAGTATGAGGTTAATCCCTTAAGAAATAAAGAAGTAACAGTAAAAAATAATATTTTTTATGGAAAATTCTAAGTTCAAAGGAAGATAAATCTGAAAATATTGGTGCTATAGTTATGAACCTTGTCACATAAGATGGGGATGATGATAACATAAATATATTTGAAGTATGAGGTTGATCCCTTAAGAAATAAAGAAGAAACAGTAAGAAATAGTATTTTTTGAGGAAAATTCTAAGTTCAAGGGGAGATAAATCTGAAAATATTGGTGCTAGAGTTATGAACCTTGTCACATAAGATGTGGTTGATGATAAGGAACATATATTTGAAGTTTGAAGTTGATACCTTAAGAAATGACAAAGTTATAGTGAAAAATATTTTACTGCACCAAAACTTTAATCTAAAATCTGGACGCGGACTCTGACGCCGGGGCGAGTAGGACAGCTCTCCATATACTTCGTATAGTCGAGCTAAAATATCTGACTAGGGTTTGAGATATTTCACACACTGACCATTTGAACGCAAATTATAGGAAACATTACAGCAACAAAAGGGATTAAAGGATTTAGATTCGGTATAATATAACAAATAGAACATGGCCTTTCGGGTAAAATGCATGTTTACAGACTGGTTGGTCAGACCTCGGAAGGAATATGTTCCTCAGCTGCCCTTCGGGCCATATACCTTCCTCAGTCTGACCAATCAGTCCGTAAACTTGCATATTGCCCTCAAGGCCATGTTTTATTTGTTAAAGGTACAACAGTTTATGTTGTCTTGAATTAAGATTTAAAGAAGTATAGATACTGGACTCAAAATGATTTAATATAGCCTCTTCAGAGCCTTTCAAATTCAAAGCCTGAAGTTTAATGTTATATTTCCTACGAATTTATTCTCAAAAGTGTTGTCATCATAAATCATAACACGATCTTACCTGGTTGAACAGAAGAATCCCCTTCCATTTTCCCCGACCCTTTCTGTGAATCTTCCCCGGTGGGTACTGGTGTAGGTAGTGGAGCATCAGTAGTTCCCTCCCTTTCTTTCTTCTCAACCGGATGTCTTGGAGTAGGGTCCTTGGATCGTGTTCCTCGGGCAGATCTCCTGCCTTCTTTCTCAGCTGATCTTCGTAATTTCCTCGCATCCTTCTCGCTCTCATTTTGAACCAATTTTCCTTCTATGGATTTCAACATTGGGACATAGTATAATTCATTTTTCTCTAGATTTAAGTGCTTTAGACTGAAAATACAATTTATAATATTTTTACAAACAGTAGTAAATTTGTTTCTATTTTTGAATTTTTATGATCAAGTTGTTTCACATGTATATGATAACTGTAAGTGAATCCAGAGGACATATTATACCAAAATTGTATTATAATGATTTTCTTCAAGTATCATAGCAGCATTTACTCTTGAGATGGACAAAGGTGTATACAATATACAATATGTATTTCTTTTTGTAAATGTGTTGATGTTTCAAATATATTTGCACATAACATATCCCAATTGTACCTTAATAAGTTCATGATATTAGTCCATTTGTTTTCCCATGATCTTCACAATTTCATGTCTCTATCCCAATATTTCTTAAGTTCCCAATTAATCACAAATCTGTATTTCCCATGTTTCAAACTTTAAGAATTTCTATATCTTACAAAATGTTTAACTTTTATGAAATAAGAAAACCATGAAAACATTAAATCTATCATCAATGGTTTGAGTCTTACCTTGACAATCCAGCAAGAGCAGCAAAGACAGACACATCCTCTAATCTATTATCATCCAGCAGTAAAATTTCCAACTTGGAAAACCTCAAATGCTCTGTCTTACTGAATATAAAAGAATTACTAATAATATTATGCATGATTTGTTAAAAATTTATGAAGTATTCAAAATTCAAAATATATGTCAGAAAATCAATGAAAATAAAATATTGATATATACTAGTTATACAACAAGAACTGTCAGAGGACAGTAACGCTCGACTATTCGAAAAGTTGTCACAAGGGTGTTTCATTGAGTATAATAATGCTTACCTATATGAAAACATAAAATTGTCCGAAAAGGTACAAACCCTTCAGTAGTTATGGAGATGCCAGCTTACAAGCAAAAATTTACCTAGAATTTCTAAGTCGAAAAAGGGGCATAATTATGCAAAAAAGCAAACCAGCGTTATGGGTCTTGTGCCAATCATCTTAGATAATCACAGAGAACAAGTGTGTGAAGTTTCAATCCATTCCCTTCAGTAGTTATGGAGATACCAGCTTACACGCAAAAACTTAACCAAGAATTTCTAAGTCTAAAAAGGGGCATAATTATGTAAAAAAAGCAAAACAGAGTTATGGGACTTATGCCAATCATCTAAGATAATCACAGAGAACAAGTGTGTGAAGTTTCAATCCATTCCCTTCAGTAGTTTTGGAGATACCAGCTTACACGCAAAAAATTAACCAAGAATTTCTAAGTCGAAAAAGGGGCATAATTATGTAAAAAAGCAAATCAGAGTAATGGGACTTGTGCCAATCATCTTAGATAATCACAGAGAACAAGTGTGTGAAGTTTCAATCCATTCCCTTCAGTAGTTATGGAGATACCAGCTTACACGCAAAAACTTAACCAAGAATTTCTAAGTCTAAAAAGGGGCATAATTATGTAAAAAAGCAAAACAGAGTTATGGAACTTGTGCCAATCATCTTAGATAATCACAGAGAACAAGTGTGTGAAGTTTCAATACATTTCCTTCAGTAGTTATGGAGATACCAGCTTACAACTTAACCACAGGGACGCCGACAAATGGGTGACTGCATTAGCTCGATTATTCTGCGAAAAGTAAAGCTAAAAAGGTCATTAAATGTAAGTTTTATTCTGATCTAAACACATTCTGGATGAATAACTGTACCTTAAGTTCATGATATCTATAAAAGAGTTACTAATAATATTATGCATGATTTGTTGTATTTTCATCCGAATTCAATGATTCAATTTTTATTGCATACTGACAGAATATGCAATTTGATTAATTTGTCCACTTTACAGTTTTAAAACATATATATTGACAGCAAGATAGAAGACTAAAGCTGAGTATGAAATTTCTGCAACTAGCAAGTAATACATAAACTTGATGACATTCACCTGCTAAAATATCTAAAATGAACTTTTCCAGATTTGAATATGTATCAGTCTATTATATGGTTAAGTGGTTTCAGGTATAAAGCCTTCTACCTTATAAGACTGCACTATACTGGTGACATACATTTAATAAATGTTAAAGGAGCAGAGAAAAAAAGAATCATTCACTCACGTTTTTTCATCAAAATGAGGCATTGCCATGTTAGGTGGCAGGGAAACCAGTCCATTGCCAGTGAGGTGAAGCACTTTGAGGTTAGAAAGTAGTCCCAGGGTAAGAATATCATCTTGTGATAAATTGTTGTAAGAGACGTCAAGCACCTGTTAAAAAGAAAATGCATAAAGGAAATTGTATCAATTAAGCACAACAAATTAATTAAAACATGTGCTATGGCAGTATGGGCTATGGAGAATCTCAGAAAATGAAAGATGATTCTTACTTGATATGATCAGAAAACATTTTCAACTTTTGTTGTAGATCAAGGATCAGGCTGGCCAAATTAAAATATCACACAGATTATAACATTAGTTGAATGAAAAAATATAAATACACATTGAAAATATACCTCAAGTAATGGGTAATCACCAATGTTAGGTCTGATACTCCTCAATGCATTCAGGGGCATCTCAAGTTCTCTTAATATTGGAAAACCTCTAAATGCCTCTGAAGATTAAATCAATAAAACAAATAATTAGAACATCTTTTAAATGTTTAAGTTTTAAATCTCAGCAAACAAACTGTTTATTTCATTATTTTATTGTTATATTATCAAGATATACATCAAAAAAGAATAAAGTAAATAGAGGATATTCAAGTTTTTTCTATAAATACATGATTTATTTTCATCGAGTGGTATGAAAATAAATATTTCATGAGTGGCGATAGCCACGAGTGAAATATGGTATTTTCATGCCACAAGATGAAAATAAATCATGTATTTATAGAAAAAACTTGAATTTTCTGTTTATTATATACATTTTTCTCTTTCTGGACATTAAAATTTGAAAGACTTTCCCTTAAATTTTGAGTACTGGCAGAATTTAAAAGAAAGTAGTCCGGCAGGTCACCAGTGAAAATACGGAAAATATGTTTCACTGCAGTGAAAAATAAATTTTTACAGTGAAAATACGGATAATAAAAATACGCATTTTATTTCATCAATATTTCTCAATATTTCATTTAAAAGTATATAATAAACAAATCTATGGTTTAAATAAAATTAAGTCAATTTAATATACATTATTTATCAAAGTTAACTTGATAAAATAAATCCTACCTTCCTAAATCCTTGAGGCATTTGAACAAACATTTACACATAGTACATACAATTATACTTATTGTATATGAATCTACAGTATCAATTTTCACTAGATTATTTCATGGCAATTATCAGTATAGTTTAATGTTCACTGAAATAGTGAAATACTGTTACAAACATATGTTAAACCAAAAACAATTTTTTAAATGCAAGAATCAAATGTAAATATAACTGTATTGTGTTACACACCCAATGGTAGGTAGTTCTCACTAGCATTTACGTAAGCCACATTATCAAATAAGGCTAAATCTTCCTCCTTTACATCGGTCATTTCTTTCCCAGAAATATTTACAGAACAAAGATCTGATGGGTCATCCACACAGCAATGGCGCATCTGAAAATATGAAAAACAAATTACATTATTTGAATTGTTTCATGAAATGCAAGCTTGACTCTCATTTTACTTATCTGCTAATTGTAATGTATATAAAATGGATATAGCACATAGGTGACATACTTAAAAAGCTTTTTGTGTGTTACAATATGAAAAAATTTGATCAAGACTAATGACTTGACTTCATGAAACCCATTTGGGAAACAGATACTGTCATCCAGGGTCCTTCAAATAGAATGGTCTTGAAATGTGCTATGTAAACCTTTCTCGCTACAATTAAACATGTCTCGGTATAACTAGGTATTTTTGAAACATGCAAATAATGTAAATGTTTAAGAAAAGGGCGAAAATTAAATACAAGAACAAAAAATGAAATTTCTAACAACATGATGTTCTTAAAAAAATCTTTTAATTTGTGAAAAAAAGAAAAATATTTCATAAAATAATATTTTTTAAGCTGTGGTCTGTTGAAAAACATAGATTGCTGCTTATTCAGAATACTTGCCGACAACCAGTTCCATTTTGAAAATGCACTATATTAAACATAAAATATTTTTAAATAACAACATGAAATGTCATTTTATCTTTACATGATACTATTAAATAACATTTTTTCTCTGTAAAATCGATTTCTATTTTCTCATGGAACTATGCATAAATTTAAAAAAAGCTTATGAAACTCAGATAATTCAGATATGAGCAGTGTCACTGGGAATGAAAAATTCTTAATTTCATTGCAAATCTATAAAATTGTTACTTTTTTAAGTTAAAACTTTTAATGTAATGTAGCCAGTAATTTTTATTCGATTTAACAAAACATTATCTTATAATTTGATTTTTGAACGGTGTTGTACTACATATATGCCAGATTACAGCCCGTAAATAACCTAAAAACATGACTCAGCCGAGACATTTTTTTCCTAAAATTGGTCCAACTCAAGACTATTCTATTAGAAAGACCCTGTGGCATCAAATGGCAACAATGTCTTATTCAAGTATTTTCACAGAAAAAATGAGTGCTGCAATTTTGACAAGTCAAGTCAAGTCAAGTAAATTTTATTTACAAGTCGGATACATCAAGGTGGCGCGATAGCTCAGTTGGTTAGACCACTGACTGTCACTCCTGAGGTTTCGGGTTCCATCCTGGGTAACACCCTTGGGATTTTTCAGAAACACTTTCAGTGTTTCCCACCTAACTAGAGGTTTACTGGTAGGAAACCCAGGTAATCCTCGCATGTATCAGTGCTATACACTGGGCATGTAAAAGAACCAAGGAATCTATTCAATAAGAGCTAGGGACTGGTTCCCGGATTTCCTTGTATCTCATAGCTGTCTCTAGTGTCTGCTGAGTTAAGGACTTACTGGAAATAAGTGCTTGCACTTTTGTAGGTTATCCTTGACCGCCCGGTCTAAAGAAAATCAATCAATCAACAATAAACATAAGCTCTGATGAGCTTTTTACACCGACTACATTAAGAATTTACACCAAAATTAAGAATATTCCTGATCACACATACTAAAAAGAAACCATCTAGCATAGGAACATCTTTTTCCTCTTCTTCATGATCATCTGCAGCTTGAAGTTGCTCACTTATGGTTGTTCCTTGCTGCTCAGCTCTCCGTCTTTCTTCTTTAATACGTGCATATGTTTTTGGCTTTGTGCAGAGAATGGCTTTAAATCTCTTTCGCTGCTCCGCTCTCTGGGCAACAAGCCATGCCCCATCAGCTAAAAAAGATCATCAGTACATATTTATTACATTGCTATTAACATTTCAATTATCATAGGAAACTTTTAAGCGCATAAGTGATGATATATTATCCGAGTATTCTGAATATCCGAAAAATTGCAACTTCGTCCTAATTTAACCATAAAATAATATTTCTCGAAATACAAACATCTTAAAGGAAATGTTTTTCAGAAACTGTATGGATTTTACCTTCCTCTGTCACATCGTGTCTCAAAAATGTTCTGACAGGGAAGCAGTTAGCTGAGATTGCAGGTAAACCGTCATCATATTTTATTCCAGGGAGGGTCGCCATTTTGTAAACATCGCTACGGCAACCGACATCGGAAAACTCCGTCAATTTCCGTAAAGCGGACAGGTATAAAGCCCAAAAATGTTAGGCCAAGAATAGATGTTAAAATAATAACATTTTAGAATGTAAAAAAAAAATTAAAAAGATAATGGATTATAACTTGAAAAATGTATATAAGCAGCACGTGAAAATCCCTGTTGATTTAGGAAAGAAGAAGATGAGAAATCAAAAACAAAAACGCAGGCTTTTTTAAAAAATAAATTGTCATAATATTGATAGGGACTTAAGTCCCAGCAGTATGAAATGAAACTTTAGCCTTTAACTTTTACATCGATTATAAGAGTGTGCCGTGTTTTCTTGATGTTTTTATTAAGAAATGTTGTAGGGAGTGACACCAGATTCCCGTAAAGCAACTACCATATTGAATTTGAAAATGATTTTAATTGTCTGTATCTAGAAATAAGTAAATTATATGCCTACTCTAACATTTATCAATAATCAAAACTATAGCCGAAGAAGTGTTTTGTTAAAGTGCCGAACTAAAAATCACCACCATATAAAAATGATATAGTTTAATTACTCTTTTAGATATCAAAAAGGTAGATTTACATTATATGCACCAAGTGTCAAAAGTACGTACATGTAACATGCAGTATACTCTTTTAGGTTTGAGGGTGCGCCGGTATGGGACAGCCTCCCAAGCTTATGACATCCGCAAGGTTGAAAATAAAAAAAAAAGTGTTTGGGAGACTAATTCAGGTCTGGATCAACAATTTCTATGACTTGCTTTAATTGTAGTCGTTAATTGTTGTCCCCAATCAAGCTTCAGTGCATTATGGTCCGAGTGTATACCTCTAGTTTTTTTTTGAAGTGCACTTTTAAGAGTTGCACAATTAAAGTGCCACAGAGGTGCTCATGTGGAGTGCAGTTTGTGAAACCTATAGAGTGAACTCAACTGAACCTCTGAACAGTCTTGTTTTATTTCATACACATGTACCTCATATTTTTCTAATTTTACATGTAAACGTACAAATTTTACATACAGAAAGCTCAGTTTTTAAAAAAATTTTTCCCCACACCCCGTGTTGCTTTTCACTTCGTAAAAAAAAGGTTAAATTTCACGGGCCGTGCATAAAATTTTTGACGGACGTCATTTTCATTTTTAAAAGACGCAAATAAATGTTTTGCGTTAACCCAAAATCAAAGGGGGTTAATGAACAAAATAAACCCCCACTTTAATTTAAACAAATTTTTTTTTTGGGGATTGAAAAAATTTGAAAATTGTAATTTCGTTAATTGGGGTTGGTTCAAATTTTTGAATTTTTTTGAAACCGTTGAAAAAATGATAATTATTATGCTGCCAAGGGTCGCAAAAGATAAAATTTTTTTTCCGAATGGCCGATGGTTAAATTTTATTGACTTCAAAACACTTGCCCCCCCACCCTGAGGGGTTAGGGACTTTGGATTTTTTCATGGTTTAGGAACTATCCAGCTAGGCCCTTAGGCTGCCCGTTCGTGCCGAAAATAATGCACGAATTTGCACCTGAGGTCTTCCTCCACCAAGATAAATCCTGGGAAGTCCCAAATAAAACCTAAAACTGTGTCGGTTTGTGACGTAAAAAACCACAATCAAACATCGCTCCAATGTTAGGACTATGGGAAGTAGTCGAGAAAATAATCTAACTCTGTTGAAGATTCGAACCTATTCCTTTCGTGTTAGGAAGTCTGGTGCTCTTACTAAACTTTCTAACATTCACCGTTCTCCTCCCCACTTTCTGTTGCACATTGGTCCGTAAGTAGTTATTTCTTCCGTGAAATAAATGACGTAGTATTTTATCAAGATTAATATGGTCTTAAATTGTTTCACATTGATAAGTACATTGTATTTTATGTTGATTTTCTTTCCTTTTTTGGATTATATTTAAAATAAATGAAGCTGCATTCTATATACATGTATTTACTTCCCGCTGCTCGGAAATAGATTGGTGCTGGTTTACAAGAAACTGTACATTGTACTTTTGTTTTCGGCATATAGTGAAACATTTATAATACTGTCGAGACATATTCATTAATTGTTAGACAAGTATAATCTCAATATACAAGTATTTCATAAGACTATCCAAATGACACATTTCTATTGTTCTCATCAATATTTTGAAAAACTCATGGAATAAGTTAGTCAGTTCGACAACATAATTTAAGCTCTTAGTCAATCCAAAAACGATGCATTTGTGTAGACTATTTTTGTAAGCGAAACAAAGCTGACTTGACTATAAAATAGAAAACAATTAATGTACTATAATTTGTTGACTGTGTTCATGATAATCAGATATAGGTCCATTATTCTTTAGGATTGTAATTGATACACGTACATTAGGACTATTTCTTGCAAGTACAAAAAAACTTACGTTTTTCGTACAGATTTTGAAGTCTAAGACATATACATATAGCCAGGCGTTTCTACAAACACACAAATCAACTGATGATGACATAGAAAGTATTCAATTTAAGTTAAGCAGCCATATTGGTTATTGTTGACGGTCAATTCAACTGGACGAGCCGAGGAGGAGTATATTACATAACCAGATCAGGATCTTTATTTAAAGCTGTATACCCCCAGATGAGCCATAATATTGCCAAAAAAATCGAACAAAGGAATTTAAAATAATTTGGTACAAATGTTTGTTATAATAAGATGATGTGTCATGCGCAAGATCCGGACCCATACCTCCAAGGTCAAGGTCACACTTGATGATGTCAACATTGTCTATTTGAGGGTATAGATCGTGTGCATAACTTTCTTATCCATGACGGGATTTAAAAGATACTTAGCACAAATGTTCAAAATAATGAGACAATGTGGCATGCGCCAAAAAAAACACACACCAAAAAACAAAACAAAAAAACAAGCAGATGCCTACCTCCAAGGTCAATGTCACAGTGAGGTCAAAGATTAACATAGTCTGTTACAGGGTATATTTTGTGTACGGTCTATACTTCTTTAAAGATCAGGGATTTTTGAAATTATTTGGCACACGTTTTCACAATAACAAGACAATGTGTCATGCAAAAAAAGCCAGTTTCCTATCTCCAAGGTCAAGGTCACTGCTGGAGGTCAAAGATTAACATAGTTTGTTATAGGGTATGTTTTGTTTCCAGTCCATAACTTTCTCATCCACCTAGGGATTTTGAAATCACTTGGCATAAATGTTGGCAATAATAAGACGATGTGTCAGGCACAACACCCGGGCCCTTATCTCCAAAGATAAGGCCGCACTTAGAGGTCAAACATTTGATAGGAGGTATTGTGTGTGCAGTCCAAAACGTTTTGTATTGTTTGAGGGATTTTGAAATTGCTTGACACAAATTTTCACAATAATGGGACCATGTATCATATGCAACAGACAGATTCCCACTCACACATCGAGTTCCAAAACTTAACATGGTCTGTTCTAGGGAATATTTTGTGTGCGAAAATTTAATTTTTTTTCATCAATAAAAGGAATTTTAAAAAACTTGGCTTTAATGTATCCCAATAAAAAAAAATAAATTGCGAAACCAAAAGACCAAAGTTAAAAAAATTTGACGGGTAATCCAAAGAACCATGCAAAATTTAAAAATTTCATTGGTAAAATTCCCCACCCCACTTCGGTTGAGGATTTTGACTATCCCTTGTAACAGATTGTATTTTGTCTTTTTGGGGGCCCTTTGAAATAGTGTAAAATAAACAAAATGTTTTCGGGTCGACAGGTTCACAGGGGATTTATTTTTTTTAAAAATTCTTTAATGAATCTTTTCCCCCTTCTCGGATGTTGTATTTTCGCATTTCAAATTTTCATAAAACTAAAATTTTTGAAATACCCAAAAATTTTGTTTAAAATGGAAAACCCCTTCCCTTTTTCCCCTACCGTTTTAATTTAACAAAATTTCTTTTTATTTAATTATTAAAACCATTCAAACATTCAATTTTTTTTTACAGCCAATTTGGTGGCAAATTCTGAATTTAACATACGGTGTTTAAAACCGCCAAATTTAAAAAAAATTAAAAAATTTTGGGGGGAAACTTTTAAAACTTATAACTAAAATTTTAAAAAAAGGGGGTCAACGGGTTTATTAATTCCAAAGGGGGCTCATGAAATTAAAAGTTTTAAAGTAAAACATTTATGTCCGGGAAGGAAAAACACGGGTGTGACCAGGAAGTACATGTGTATATTATTTCCCCCAAAACTTTCTCCTAAAATTTTATTTGTTATGATTATCAGACAAAAGGGCAAAGGGCAAAAAAGTTTCCCTTTTTAATTTATTTTTTTGTCCGGGGAAATTAAAGTTTCAAAAAATGATGACAAATTAAATTAAAGTAGTCCTTAATAATTTGTAACATTGGGGGTTTCGCTACTCGGTGTTAAAAACGCAGCACTGGGGGGACTTTTCCCGGGGGAATTTAAACCCTTATCCGATCGCCCTTTCCCCAAGGAAAATTTTTGCTGGTCAAAAAAGCCAAGGTCCCCCCATTTTCCCCGGGGGTACAGGTGTTTTTGGTTTTATAAGGGCAATGATGTTTAAATTTAAACCCCAAAATTCAAGTAGGTCCAAATTTTTAAGTGAAAAGTTTTTTTCATACGACCTAACTTAGTTAATAAGGGGGTTTTATAATAAGCGATTTAAACAAAATTTTCTTTCTTGTTTTAAAACTGCTTTGGGGCCCCGGATTTGAAAAAAAAACGCTTTTTTTTTAAAATAGGGGTTTTGGTTTTTCTTTAAATTTTAAAAACCATGCAAAAAAAATTTATGATCCCTTAAAAAAAAGAAAAACAATGACAAATGATGTGGTTGGGAGGTAAAGTATTACCAGAATAGGTTAATGTGATGTAAGAGTTTGCCATTTGATTCTAATTCTAATCTAAGTCTGGTTTAAATTCTGGACCAAAAAAGAAAAACATATGTGTTTTTTAAAAAAAAATTTAAATTAAAAAGCATATTACACTCTGCTTTTCAAAATTTCTATTTAAATGTACACAATGGATGATCGCATTTGGGTTTTCCATACCTTTTAGGAGACACGGAATGTCAAATACGTAGGTTTATAACCCTTGCCTTGGGGTTATATTTCCAAACAACCGTTCATTTAGGGTCATATATCCTGTCAAAAATCTTTATAACTAATCAAATATACCAGATTTGCTTTTAAAAAATCAAAAATGTATTTGATAAGTTACACTATTTTTATTTGTCTTTCTATTTTCGACTAGTTAAACCGGGCAAAAAAAAAGTTATTCATTTGGGTGGTGGGTGTTTTGGGGATTTTTTTCAATTTCCCCAGTTTATCAACACAGTAAACTTTCGGGGGCCCTCCAATTTTCATCTCAAGACCCATTTGGCGGGGTTTGGGGTTTCGGGTCCATATCCACTACGTCTGTTTCCATTGAATTCTGCCATACTCATCAAAACATTCTTGGGCAGATTATTTCTTGGGCTGTATAAGTTTAAATTAATCTACGTTTTAATGTGTAGAAGAATTTTCCCCCGCTATCGCTGTCATCCATTAAAAATAGAACTTGCTTCCGGGTTTTCCATTTTTCCAGCGGATGCTCAGGGGGCGTGTTTTCCCCCAAATGGGCGGTAGGGCGCTTGCCTGGGAATTGTCTAAGGGTCCAGGGGATTTGACGCTTTATTTGTTAAAGCATGTGCCCAACCCCTTTGTAATACAAGCGTCTCCTTTGGGCCCTTTATGTCCGCCTCAATACTTTTCAAGAAAGGAAACAGACGCTTGACTTCATATGTTTTCCCCTCGACTCCCATCTGTTTAAAGGGAAAGGGGAAAAATGCTGGGCCAGACGGGGGATTTTGTCAAATCTGGGATTTGGGGAGGTTACAAAATTTTCAAATTCAAGGGTTTTTTTGTGCTTTTTACAAATCCATTTTCTTTTCATAGCCAATGTTTTTAACTGAAAATTAACAAATGGTTTTTAAAAAACTACATTCCCAATTTGTGTTCCCGCAATAAAACTACACATTTTAGAGTGGGTTAATAGGTAAAAACATGTCCAAACTTTTTTTTCTTTTTCTGTTCAGGGGCATCTTTAATATTTAAATCAAATTAAAAAGGGATTAAAAATCCCCTTTAAAATGTTTGATTTAAAAAAAGCAAAAATATATACATTGTACCACAAAAAGCCCTTATATTTTAATGGACCGTTTGTTTTAAATTTTATTTTTTTTGCCTTTTCATTTTTTTAAAAAAAAGTATTTACAGCAAATTTTTTTTTATGGGTACTATAAAACATAAAAAAGATTAAAAAAGGGTTTTCAGCTTTTAAAATTTTATTTCAGAAAATTTTTTATTTTTCGATGGGGTTGGTCCGAGGGGCCAAAAAGCAAGTTTTTTTTTTGTCTGAATCAGTAAAAACATGTAGTTGTTTCTTAGAGAAAAATATTTTTAGTTTTATAAATTTTCCTACCAAAGTCATTAAAAAAAAAAAGTGTCCATTAATCCCGAAAACATTTAAAAAAACTTACCCCTTTGGGTTTAAAAAGCACTTTGCTACCCAACATAAAATTATTTTGAACCACCCCCGGGGTCGTTCTAGAAGTAAACAGGGAAAACAATTAAAAATTTAAAAACAATTTTCCAGTTACTCTATAAATATTTGTAATACTTTCTCATTTTTATATTATGTATTAGAACAAGGGAAAAATTAATTTTAGGGTTTTTCTAGCCTTCAATTCTATCGGGAAAAATTTGTACAGTTTTGTAAAATCTCCCTTTAAAAAACAATTTATATTCAAGCAAACTTTAAAAAAACTCTAAGAGTAAAAAAAAATTTGAAAAAAAAAATAGGAATAACCCGGGAAAAAATTATTTTAATTCTACAAAAAAAACCCTATGAAACCCTTAAACGTAAAATTGATGATGCTTTAAATTTTTTATAAAGAGAAATAGAAAAAGAGACCCTCGATCGATGAGCAATTTTTTTCCTTTTACAACAACAGTATAATTTTTTACTGAAGTTAACATTTCACAAGAAATTTACAGCAAAACCTCTTTAAAATTTTTTACCAAAAAAATTTTTTTTTTTCCCTTTGGGGTTTTCT